>NW_017670728.1:0-129088 GCF_001879085.1 Nicotiana attenuata | reverse complement strand
GGCATCCCACAGTGGTTCAGGGAGACGTGGTCCTTATGTGCCTCATTCTGGGCAGCCAACCTACATTGCACCACCAGCTCCAATTAGTTCACCTTCTATTCAGAGTTATTACCGTGGTCATCCTACCCGTCCGTGTCAGTCTCAGTTTCAGCAGCCACAGCACCAGGATAGATGTTCTGAGTGTGGTGGTTTTGGGCATGTCAGGGGGACATGTCCGAGATTATTGGGCGGTACACCTCACCAGAGTTCTCGTGCCATGATTCCAGCACCGGTTGAATCACCGCCCGCTCAGCCAGCTATAGGTAGTGTCTAGGGAGCCAGAGGTAGGGGTCAGACAGCTAGAGGTAGAGGTCAGGATGTTAGAGGTGGAGGTCAGGCCGCTAGAGGTGGAGGCCATCCAGCAGGAAGCCATCCTAGAGATGTAGTTTAGAGTGGTGGGGCCCATCCCCGATGCTGTGCCTTCCCAGCCAGGCCCGAGGCTGAGTCATCTAACGCGGTTATCACAAGTATGGTTTCAGTTTGTAGTTGAGATGCCTTAGTTCTATTTGATCCGGGTTCTACTTATTCATACGTGTCGTCCTATTTTGCTTCATATTTGGTTATGCCTCGTGATTCTTTAAGTGCTCCTGTGTATGTGTCCACACCTGTGGGAGATTCTATTGTCGTAGATCATGTCTATCGTTCATGTGTGGTTATCATTGGAGGTCTTGAGACTAGCGTAGATCTTCTACTTCTCGATATGGTTGATTTTGATGTCATTTTGGGTATGGATTGGCTGTCACCTTATCATGCTATATTGGATTGTCATGCCAAGACAGTGACCTTACCCTTGCCGGGGTTGCCTCGATTAGAGTGGAGATGAACTCCTATCCATTATACCAACAGGGTTATCTCTTATGTGAAGGCTCCGCATATGGTCGAGAAGGGGAATGCGTTTAAACTAAATTGTGCAACAACTACTTGCAATTATGAAAGTGGGTTTGAAATTGTTGTATTTATTAGATTAGGATAAGAAAATGGGAATAAGCACGATAAGATATAATATTCATCTGCGTGTAGTATATCAACTATGTTATTCATTTTCTCTCTAATGCTAGGAAGAAAAAAGTTCGACCACAAAAATTTCCACCCGCATTATTTCAAGAATGCCCGACACTGAGTTAAAGTTGTAGTACATGCCTGCTGCACCAAAATCAAATTAAATAAGAACCAAATGATGAGAAGCTTACACATAGCACCATGTGTTACCGTCCAATCTTTCTGACATATCTTTTCATAACTCGAATTGAATTAATGACTAAATGAATGTATAACTATAATGTCAATGTGTGTCGAGCATCACCAGAAAATTTAAATGTGTAAGACTCAAATAATGGTGAAACTTACTTGGTGCACAGGAATAAGATCTATCTTTGGGGATGAGCTTATAAAGCTTCACTATGACATATGCACAACCAGGTACTGAAAGGGTCATCCACATTCAACCAATAGTGCTTCCTTTGAGCTGTTTTCCAGCGGAATCAATTATGTCATTCGGCGTGATTTCCCATAAAATCCACTTTACCCTCTACAGATGATCCACACCACCAGCAAATACATTTGTCAAATGTATCATCACTTAGCGCAAGCCTCAAATTCCAGCCTCTGCAAATGCTAGGACATCTTGACAGATATCATATCCAAGAGGGTTTAAATTGGATCCATGGGAATGCACGACCTCGAAAATCCTTTTATACATGTCCATCTAAAGTGAAGCAACACTTCAGAAAAAAATCAAACCAATACAGAAATTATATGACTCGACTCTGCCTAATAATATTTTTTAAATATATCTGGATGTTGTTGGAAGTAGTAGTAGTATCTCTAACTACAAGAAGAGAAGCAGTTTGAACCTGCAGCATGACGTCACTTCGTTCTGAGTTCCTTTATCCGTTCTCTTTCTCTGATAGATTTACTTCCCACTTTCACTTTTGGGAGTAGTGTTCCTATTATAACTGCAGGGAGCTGAGAAAACGTAACATGGTTCTATCTCATACACATTCGTCATGTTACACCAAAAGCCAAAAATTACAAACACTTAGTCTCATACTATAAGCAGGTTGTGCTTGCGGTCCAAACACCTGTAATTCCTTTCTAGCCAGAGAACTTAAAAATGGAAGGAACGGTGAGCCAAAATCTTATATCCTCATTGTCGAACTCATTCCAGTCTAGCTCCAAAAAACCTTTTAATGTCCTCGGGATAAACCAGCTGAGGCACAAATTTACAAACATGCTCCAGACCTGTTTAGCAATCTAACAGTGCAATAGGAGGTGGTTGAACTTATAGCATATGTTTAGAAGATCCTATTTGGATATATGAGTTTCAACTCTGTGCCATGATTCTAATTACTTTTAGATACAAACAAATAGGTAAAAGCGTTGACTGCTATGAGGTTCCAAGTCCATGTAAATGACTCCATTTCATCCTATTAAGAACAAATTCCTTCTTTCTTTTCGTGTAGTTTTTTTGAATCACTCAGCCATTACCTAGAATGATAAAATTGGAAATGTCTCTTGATCTTAGGAAATGGTTGACAGCCAAGAACAATGTGTGCATAGTATTCGGTCTTTTGAAGGAAGGATCATGGAGTTTGACATATATCTTGCTACTGAAGTTTTATGTACTTGACAAGGAGACATCTATATTGAATAACAGAATTCAGCGAAAAAATAACTGAATATCTTCGGTGTCAAATTATGCCATTTTATATTGGCAATTTGTTCTGCTACTTTCAAGCTCCACTTTTACTCTATTCAAGGTAACCTCATAACTCAAAATTAGTTTTATGATCTATTTTATCACACTATGGTTTGAGTTTGAGCATGTGTTGTGCTGATTTGGGTTTTAAGAATTTTGACCTGAGGTTTTAGATGAGGTATTTTAGGATGGAGTGATATTTGTTCTAATTACACATTGCCTGATTGGTTTTGAAAAACTTTGTCTATGGACTAGTTTAGCCGACATGTAGTAGAAAATTTGTCTGAAATTTGCTCATTGTTAGTTTCTTTAACATTTTACAGCTGGATTAAATATCTTGTTGTGCTTATGTATTGATTGATTTTTATTTATTATGAAGTGAGTTATTGTTTCTTTAATTATTCTTGTTCTTTTGTGTTTCCAAAGAGATTAGTTAACCCTAGGACTCTCCCATTAACTTCGAATTAATTTTGGAAAAGATTATTTGGGGTTGAAAATGATTAATTAACAAGAACTTGAGGTTTTAACCCTCATTTTCTAGATTCTACCTAGGGATAGGATTGAACTACTTGTAGCCATATCCGGGTGTGCTTAATCTCTTAATTATTTTAGTGATAATTCAATTAGGAAGTCTTGTTAGTCTTCAAAAGAAGCTAGTATAGAATTATTACCTAAGGCTAATTAACATAAACTCGCTCATATTTGTAAAATCGTGAAATGCATTGGATTGTTACTTGAGTGTAATTCACCATGTATCCATGTTTGTAGCCATTGATCATTTTACATGCTTTATAGGTTAGTTTATATTTTCACAATTAGCTATAGATATTTTCTCAAAACAATTCTAAGTGTTTGACATTGCATAACAAGTGATAATTCTCTTACATTCCTAATCGCCTACATATTGTTCTCTGTGGTATTCGACCCCGAATCATAGTTGCGTAGATTATATTGCTTGAGACCTTGTCCATTTACTTTTTAGTAGTGGATTTGGACGTCATCAAAATCGGCATCGTTGCCGGGGAACAATTTGGCGTATTTAGGTTGTTTGAGAAATAAGCGTAAGTGCTTTGGTCCAAACTTGTGAATATTTGTGTAATTATCTTTCTTACCTTTTTCTATTTCTCTTATTTGTTTCTTGTTTATTTTTTTAGTTTTCGAAAAATGGCATCATATTATGAAAATTGGTCGGATGGTAGTTGTTCATACTTTGATGCCCCTTGTCCTTATTATGGGACCACACTCGTGGCAAAATTGATTAAATTCCCCGGGGGGGCGGATTGTGCGCACAATCTTAAACCCATGAGTGGAGTATTTGTGATAAGTGTGGTCGACAAAATGATCATTGGGAGTATTGTGCTTATTTGTCCTTCCCTTCCCCAAGCCCCCACTATGATGATTCTACTTTTTGTGACGAAAATGATAGGGATATGCAATCTGAAGAAATTGAGCATGGTCAAAATGGAGAGTTCAAGCTCATGTTAGAATGCCTACTTGAAGGAGGAAATAAAGAGCAAAGTGCCTTGGATGAGCTTTTGGAAAATAGTCTTCAAAATGACTTGGCGCTGGAAAGATTGCACTCACAAATGGGAGAAATGCTTGAAGATTTAGAGGTCCAAGCCGAAAATCCTTCTTTGGCATTTGATCAAAACCAGGAAGAACTCTCAAATGCTCAAAATGAGAAGATGATGCTCATGTTGGAGACCATTCTTGAAAATGAAGAGAAGCGGAACTTTGCGTCGAGGACTTGAAGGAAGTCTTGACTCAAAATGATGAGGATATCGGCACTTTGGAAGGTCAAATGAAAATATTGTTTGAGGCTCACTATGCCCAGCAACTTGAGAGTGTGGAAAGAAGTCAAGAAGAGTCCGACTTCGAGGAAGAAAGTGCCCTTTACTTTGAGGAATCAAGAATTGAACATCCACCAACCGACTCCATGCTTGTTTGGTTGGCTTTTTGTATTTTTTAAATACATGAATGTGGTGCTTTTGGGGATATTTAAGAGAGTATTTGGCGGCTCATGAGCCTTAGACAACGTGGTGTTATGCTTGGGTCTCGTATGGTGAGTCGGGGTTGAGGATGGCAGTATTATGGTGAGGGGAAAGTATCAATTTGTAGATAATTCAGAAGAAACTTGGATAGATAGGACGGCTTGGTAGTAGGTCGGATCGGCATGGCAAGGGGTATGGCTAGTTCTTTGGGTGCTTATGAGGTAACGAGTTTCTACAAGTGTCTCGTGGCAATGCTCTTGGGTTTTTGGTGGCCTGCGTAGCTCGGTTGAGTTAGAAGGATTCAGTCCTGACGGTTTAGTTTTGTGCAGATGGGATCCGAGGAGTTCTTGATGGTTTCTACCACTGTTAGGAACATATATTTTTGACTGGTGTGAGGAGCATGTGATGTACAGTGATTTTCTTCAAGATGGGATCAAATGGGAAGTTCTTGGCTAGTTGAGTACGTAGCTGCTGGTGGTTCGGAATAGATACGAAGTTCTCATGTATATCCTAGAATGGTACGGTATATGCGGTATGTTGTGTAGGATTGAGATTTGCATGTGTAAGGTCACGGTTCAGTTCTGAAAAGGTCATAAATTCTTAGGCAGCACGGGCAGTTTCAAAAGATTAGGGAAATGATAGTACTGATTGGTGCTGCTTGATGAGGGTATACATTTTAGAAAGGGCGATGTGTTTGAGTTATGGATACTTCATTAGTATTGCGGCACTCTCTTGTTTGATCGACTGCTGATATTCGAGGTTGCTTGGTGGCACAGAAGAATTTTAGGAGTATCCCTCATGGAATGATCGAGTATTAGAGGTGTGTTACATATTTGGGCGGTAGAGTTGGGATCGGATATAGTGATTCGGGTGCTTTATGGATTTGGAGACTGGGAGTTTTCATAAACAGGTTATGTCGTGGTTGTGGACCGCGTATATCGGTCTTGTGTGGTGACTATTGGGGGTTTGGAGACCATAGTGGATCTTTTGTTGCTTAGTATGATAGATTTTGATGTGATATTGGGTATGGACTGGTTGTCTCCGTGTCGTGTTATTCTGGACTGTTGCGCTAAGTCAGCAACGTTGGCTAATCCAGGGATGCCACGGATTGAGTGGTGAGGTTCGGCGGATTATGTTGCCAGTAGGGTGATTTCATTTTTGAAGACCCAGCGGATGGTTGGGAAGGGTTGTCTTCTTATTTGGCCTTCGTGAGGGACTTTTTGGATGTGGTTCCTGCGGCCGGGCATGCCGCCGGACAGGGTTGTTGATTTCGGTATTGATTTGGTACCGGGCAGCGTATCGTATGGCACCGGCGGAGTTAAAGGAGTTGAAGGAGCGACTTCAGGAACTCCTTGATAAGGGGTTCAGTGGTAGGCCAATATGGATGTGTGTTTTGCATCGAGTCGGCTTTGCTGACTCCGAGTTGCTATTATTGAGGGATGTGTTGATTCGATTGTTATTGAGCTTATTAGTGTTCTGGAGCGATCTATGAGTTACCTTTCCGTATTGCGAGATGTTATGATTTGTTGGTTATAGGCACATATGGTGCGGTTCTATTGGGGTCTCATAGTTGAATTCGAGCGGGAAGAGTTTTAGGTATTGCTCGGTGGATGGCGTATCGGTTATGTCCTTTCGGGTTTGTGTGGTGTTATGTCATTTGTTTCGCCGTGGTTATGATGATTTGCTTTTGGTACTAGACATCAAACACCGGTCCACATGAAACACCTCAAGTCACTATGCTCAAAATCAACGACCACGCGTCGGGTCGTTACGTTTGAGGTGAAACGGGATTATTTGGAGATCGGATTTGGAGGCCCGTAGCATCTGATTTAGAGCCTCGAACAACAGCTTCATTTTTGTGGATTCTCCTCTTTCTTCAATTGATTTATTGTTGCTCTTCTGTGATCGAAACGGGATTATTTTATTCAATTTCAGAGTCATCACTTGGGATAATTCATGGTGTCCCAAGTCACCGGTTTAAAATCCCAAATCGAGGAAGTTTTGACTCTGTTTTACAGTCCGCGAAATACAAAAAATCCGAACTAGTTCTTTGTTACTCTATTCTTGTAGAATGTTTTAACATCTTACCAACTCTGTTTTTTGTGAATAGTTGCGTCAGTATTGTGTTCACAAGAAAAATGTATTGTTGGGGTAATGACTTGGTTGTTGTTAGTGAAAGCTTTGGTCCATACTTTTCACTGTTATTTTTAAACAAGTTATGGAAAGGAGCCATGATATCTTCTCCATTGTTTGGTTGTGTTTTCCTTAGGTTAATGTTAACAGATGTTGAATTAGTATTTGGTAGGCCTATTTCCTAAAGCCGCTAAGTTCTATTCTTTAGTTACTCTAATCATGTTAATCTTGTCTCAGCGAATCCTTTACTGCTATAATTGTTCGTCTTGTTAAGTTGAATTAGTAGATGTTATTAATCAAGTTTCGTTGATTAGGTGCATTTAATAAACCATCGGGACTACGGGTACGGTTCTCGTAGCGTAGTTGTGATACCCAATTTCAAATTAGTTTTAAATATGAATATCCGTAGTTCACTTAGTTGAATGCTTTTCCTTTAATAAAATTGAGGTGTGCCATCCAATCACCTAGTCTATGGCCCTCAAATCGATATCTTAACTAGTGTAGAAAAATTCCTTGAACTCTCGTAGTTTGCTTTAGGCGCGATAATTAAATAAAGTGTCATAACTACGGGTACGGTTCCCGTGACGTAGTTGTGATACACAAATTTAAAATTCGGGGTACATTTATGTGATCCGGCCACAATTTAATCTTGTTAATAAATAAACATGTTGTGGATCGTGGGTACGGTTCCCGTGACATGATTCGCAATATGTAATAAAACAATTAGTTGTATGGAAATAGGATTATTAAAAGCGGTTTTAAAAGGGACAAAAAGGAAAAAGGTTTCAAAAAATATTTTAAAATCATATAAATAGGCCAATAATAACAGTCGAGCGACCGTGCTAAAACCACAGAACCCGAAAATGCCTAACACCTTCTCTCGGGTTAACAGAATTCCTTACCCGGATTTCTGTGTTTCGCGGACTGTAAAACAGAGTCAAACTTCCTCGATTCGGGATTTAAACCGTTGACTTGGGACACCATAAAACATCCCAAGTAGTGACTCTGAACTTAAATAAATAATCCCGTTTCGATCATTGTCACTTTAATTGGAAAAACTCCCCTATACCGCTTCCGGTGGTAGAAAAAGGAGGTGTGACAGCTCTGGCGACTCTGCTGGGGATTAGAACCCAGAACTTCTGGTTTAGGATTCAGAATTCGAGCTTAGAATAATTGTTATAATTGGCTTTGTTTATTATCTGATTTTTACGTGTTTGGGTCTAATGTGCTAAATGCTGCTTTTTACCGCTTTGATATTATTTGAATTGTATATAAACTGTTGCGAAACCCTTCTCTTCTCATCTTCGGGGAAATGCACGCTGGCGTGACTTCTTTTCTGTTAGTGTCATACCTTAATTTAGAAAGAGGCTCGGACAAGTTACAAAGCCGGATGGCCTTTCGGTTCCGGTACGTAGCCCCCCCTCGGCTCGAGTTTTCCGCTCGGGTACACAAGTCTAGAATAACATACCCAGGTTTTGAACTTAGAATAACTCAGCATCATGCCGGATCCCTAGTAGGAACGCTTGTTTGCATCATGTGCATTTGACTTTGGGGACTCAACACAGGGGTTGGGTCCGTCTAGGACAGGTGTACCCAAAAAAATAAAAGACCATCATGATGCATCCTATGTGCTACTTGTTGCAATCTTCAAGGGTAAAGGGGTCATTTGGCGGACCAATGAAGGTTGATGGTAAATGAGAAAGAAAAGAGGGTGAAGTGTAAAAATAAAGCAAGTAGGGCCCGGTTATATTTTTCTTTCACATTTTTTTCTGAAGAAAAAAAAACATGAAAAATCCAAAAAAATATTTCACACTTTCCCATCATTTTCCAAAAAAAAAAAAAAGAAAAAGAAAATCCAAAAGAGTGTACATGTTTCATCATTTTCAAAAAAGACAAAAAATATATTTTTCTCTAAATTAGTCGTTTTTTTAATTCTCGCCCGTATCCAATCTTCCCGAACTACGTATACCTGATTCTCGTCTTTCGGGGCGTGATACGTAGGCAACCCACATAGGGTCCGGTCTTCCTAGTGAGTCTTAGGTTCTTGGCTTCGAGGGTCGTAGCCAATTCTTGCATGTCTAGTCACTTTTGGCCATATCGGTCTTTTTGCAAAATATGTCTATTTTCGCAAAAGTGGTTTGTTTAATTGTCTGGAGAGTCTTGAATCCACAAGTAGGTGTCTCTTTACTTTAAGGCCCATCCTTGTCGAATTTGCATGTCTAGCCGCTTTTGGCCACATCGGCCATTGTTGCAAAATGGGGTCATTTTCGCAAAAGTGGTTCAGTGACCCATGTCTTAGAGTTCTAAGTCCACAACAAGATGTTCTCTCTGTTTAAGGTCCATTGTGTTGAATTTGCATGCTTAGCCATCTTTTTATCCACATAGGCCATTTCTACAAAATGGGTCATTTCTGTAAAGTAATTTTTCCATGTCTTAGAGGTCACCTTTGTTGAGTTTGCATTTCTAGTAACCTTTTGGCCACATAGGCCATTTTGCAAAAATAGCTTCAATCATGTCCTGCATGTGTCCGATAGGAAGTTTTATTGTCTCACATAATGTTCTAAATCTTTAACTCTATTTGGTTTAAGTTTTCTCATACATGTGTGGATCTACTTACTGGAGTTTGAGCATGATAGACACCTCAGGACCATCCAGTCAGGATCGCTGCATTCAGGAGCTGGCTAAAGGAGACTTTTTATGTTTTGAGTCTGATTTTTTTAATGTTGTCTTGTACTTTATAGTCATGTTCAGCAGTACTGATTCTTTTAGTTGGTGTCAGAGTTTGTCGTAGTATAGTTGAGTTTGTCAAGTCTTCCATTATCGTACTTCCTGTTTTATATTTGAAAATCGAAAAAGTTGTAAATGAATAATCCAAGAAGATTTTTATTTTTTTTAGTTACTTTTCCAGAGGTCTGATTCATGAGGGACCTGATACGTAGGCAACCTACATAGGGTTCGATCGAATCATCATTAAATAAAAAAGCAAAATAAAAACAAAAAAAAAGAGAAAAAAAGAGAATGAAGTTGTGGGATGTGAGAAATGAGAGGAAAGAAAAGAGTGATAATTAGAAGAAAAAAGAGGAAGGAAAATGAGCAAGCCAAGAAGTGCTAGAAAAGAAAAAAAAGAGAAGATTGAAATGAACAAAATTGGGATGATGCCAAGTGACCTTGTGACCCTCGAAGTCATTCTAGAACCGTTAATTGTTGCTAGGTGCATTGCACGCAATGTGATATTTTTAGCTGTTAAATGCCCTAATGCTAACAAGATGGCCCCATTTCGTTCCTTTTGTTATCTTCATTGAGCATAAGGGTGGTTGGTTTGTGGTTCTTAAGCAACTCATCCATACAACACAAGGTCAAAGAGCAAGGTAGCCATGGCTAGCAAAGACTTGGACACGGGTATTGTTGGTCCGTCCAAGGGAATTGTTGAATCAGAATCTTAGTTGAAAGAAGAGATCTTAAGGTTGAAAGGACAGATGGTCGAAATATACCAAGCCTGGATTAGTGGGCGTCCTCCACCATTATTTCCCACTAATTACCCTGAAAGCCTCGTCACCATTCCGCCACTGTCACAAATCCAGCTTCCTACTGCTGCTGATATCTTCCCACAACCCTTTCACACTCCAACCAACAAAACCACCTCAAATCCCGCTCCTTTGTCCACTCATGTTTTGGTAGCTCCACCACCAGCTACTTTTCCTCAATCCTCTAGCGAGACTGTGTTCAAAGTCCCTGATGCCCAACACTATGCTCCAGAACTAACTTTCATGGTCTCGGATCCATACTCTTACGCTCCTAATTTTGAGCCTCCCGGTAAAACTAAAAAGCCTGCTAAGACGGTGGAGCAAGATGAGATATCCAGGAAGGTAATAATCTTAGAGCAGTCTTTAAGAAACATGCAAGGGATAGGGAGCCAGATGAGCGTGTCTTACAAAGACTTGTTCTTGTTTCCCGGCGTCCAGTTGCCTGCTAGGTTTAAGATGCCAAAGTTTAATTTGTATGATGGGCGTGGAGAGCCAGGAGCCCATCTAAGGGGTTATTGCAGCGAAATGAGAAGTGTTTGCGGGAAAGATGAATTGTTGATGGCACATTTCAGTGAGAGTTTGAGTGGGGAAGTCTTGGAGTGGTTTACTCGTCAAGATGTCAGTAAGTGGCATGCATGGGGTGACGTGGCTCAAGATTTTGTTCGGCACTATCAGTACAATGTATACGTTATCCCAGACCACTCTTCCCTATCTCAGATGGAAAAGAAACTCGAGGGAAGTTTTAGGGAGTTTTGGCTCAGATGGAACGAACAAGTTGCTCGGGTCAGTCCTCCGATTGATAGAAAAGATGTTGCTGAACCCCGCCAACGACAGGATCCAGTGGGCATTACTTCTAAACGCTTTCTGCCTCAATACCGACCCCATGAATATCCTCGTACTCCAGATAATCCTTCCCAGTGCTACTTTCCTCCACAAAATCCTTAAGGTCATACCTCACCTTCCCAGTACTCTATCCACAATGCACCACCATATGCTCCACACCTACGAGACTCGCAATGGCCTACACTACCTCCACAAATATCTTACCCGCCTCCTCAAGCATGTCAACCACCTACCCATAAGAGGTTCCAACCGAGGCCGGAGTACAAAATGAAAAGGCAGCAGCAAAGAGAAAAGCCTTTCACTCACATTGGAGAGTCATATGCTAGTTTGTTCCAAAGGCTGAGGCGATTGGACATGTTGAAGCCGATTCAGATAAAAATGCCGAACCACTTTCCAAAGAATTTTGATTTTTCTCAAAGTTGCGCATATTACTCTAATGCCTCGGGGCACAGCATAGAAAAGTGTTGGCATCTGAAAAGGGCAGTCCAAAAGCTTATTGATGCAGGTGACATTACCGTGCAAAATCCAGATGCAGCGGATACTAGCCAAAGTCTATTGCCTGTTCATAAAGATACGCATATGGTGGGCAAGATTTGTGTTGAAAAGGAATATGAAAACTCTTCTGAGTTCCTTGGAAGGCCACTTGCTGCAAAGTTTTCAGCGCTATTAGTCTTGGTTCGAGAAGCTAATCTTAAGAACGAGTTGGCAAAAGGGACCCAAAAGCAATTTGCTAAGGTCAATGTGATGGGGACTTGTAAAGGTCCTAGTAATGATGGGGACTTGTAAAGGTCCTAGTAATGTTGATGCGGAACTCAGTGGCTAAAATGTAGAGCTTGGTAATTGGAAAGACGCTTCCTTCTTGGTTACCCGGGGAGGAGTCCTGGTGGTTCATTTTGTTGTCATTTCTGTTGTCTGGGTTATTTCAGGGTTGTAATCCAGATATTGTCTTGTGACTCAAACCCTTCTATCCTTTTATTTTGCCTAGTTCATTTCGTCGTAGTACCCCTTTTAGCGTTATTTAGGTTTTTCCAAGGTCATAACCCCAGTTTATTTTGCTTGTTTTGTTGTTCAAACCCTTTCACCGTCTGTCTAATGCAATTTTCTGTTTTCTGTTATTTATAGTCATTTTTGTTTAGTTCTCTTTTCCTTTTATAGTTCCTTTCATGTTGGCTCTAGTGACATGACATGCACACATAATTCTAGGCCTGGTCTTAAAAGTTAGTTTAATCATGAAGCAATGAAATAATTTTGAAGATGATAGGGACATTTGAGGGAAATAAATAAAGGGATTTTGAGATCACTTAAAGCCCGAATTATGTGAAACTGGGGCAGATAGTTTGGGAAGTTAATGGGATGACAAGAATTTATTACAAGAGAATGTGTCCCAACAATTTGAAGCGAGCAACTTTGAGTTCGAGTGCATCTCAAGTTACAACATAAAGCCAAGGGAGTCCGCTCCAAACTGACGGAGCACATCCATTTTGAAGAAGAAATCACCCAAGAAGAGCTTTGTACTTGACAAGGCACTAAAGAAAGGTGGAAGGCATATTTGTGATACCAACGCCGATGCTGCAAACGAAATGCTATGCATGATCTTCATTTTCATCTTCAAGTTGCATGTGTTATACTTGGTATTCTCAGAGATTGGGAGGCCCTCTTTCAGCTATCCAAACACTTTATACCCTTTTGATACCCCTTTGAGCCTGTGCTGATTTCTTTGACCTCACCTCTTTTGGAATCAAGTTAGAGTCATTAAAAAATATATCAAAAAAAAATCATGCCCCTATAAGGTTTGTTTTAGAAACATCAGTCCAAAAAAAAATCAATCAAAAAGAAAAAAAGAGAGAAAAAGAAAAAAAAAAGAAAAAAAAAAGAAAAGAAAAAGAGCAAGAAAAAACAAAACAAGAATTAGTTTTGAACTACGTTTGACATGATTCTTGTCACCACAAAACACGTAGGCAGCCTTATTCTTCGGTCATACCAAATAAAATATTTCATAATCCCACAAAGCCAAGGGTGGGGTAGTTTTCCTTAGAAATTCCATTTCAAAAAAAAAAGAATGAATCAAATTCCATTATTTTAGAAATTGGGGCAAATTTTTAGAATGGATTCCAAAAGTTGTAAATAAATTAACCCCGTTGTCTCAGTTATTTTGAGCCTTTATGATATCCTTTCTTTCTAACCCTGTCCAAAAGCCACATTACAGTCCAAAAAAGACCTCCCAGATAATCTTTGAGAGTGTCGAGCTAGACATGCCAGGAGCATATGATGTTTTTACTATGGTGAATGCCTTGTCATCTACAGAATCAGAGGAAATAAAAAGAAAAGAACAAAATGAGAGAGTCTTATTGGTGAAAACCTTCACAGGTACCATAAGGCGACCATAAGTTGAGAGAAAGAAAAAATGAGAGAGGCTTGATGGTGAAAACCCTTCGGGCACTGCAAGTCGAATAAGGATCGTGAATAAGATAGGATAATCGGAGCATTGAAGCTCAGTTTCACGGCAAAGAGGCACAACAAGAGTTGAATATTAGACTTGCTTGACAGATTAGGCCACTTAATCCAAAAGTGCATGTCATGGTCATTAGAGTTGGTATCCACATCTGATAAGTTTCTACTTGGTGATTTTCCTGTTAGATATCATTTCTTTCCATTGTCCCCTTACTATGTTCCTCTTGATTTGTTTAAGTCCTCTTCTTGAGTCTGTTTTATCAAAACAAGTGAGAAATGACTTCAAAATTTGCTACCAACTTTCCAATTGCACAAAGCGGAGTCTGGCTAGTACATCAAGTTGGCTTAAGTCGGGAAAGAGGAGTATGCGCACTGAGTTGGTAACAATCAACGTGCTTTGGGATTTAAGTGAAATGCAAAGGTTCGGTATATGTCAATTCATGAGCACAACGCAACAGATAAAGGGTATTAGGTTTGAACGGATCAGAGGTGTTTTCTGTGATAAGGGTGACAGAGAAAGTGGTTAGTCAATAAACAAGCAAGGTCTTTCAAGTTGAAGTCAAAATTATCATGGGAAATGAAGGAGAAATCGCCCTCAAAGTCAAGGCCACAAACCAACTACCATGTTTAAACTCACAAGTTTTCTTTGTCTGAAATAGGGATGAAAGCTGTGTTCATATCAAAGCTTGGAAGCTTGAATTTTTCAGGTGTAATGCCCCAGTTCTGCTTACGCAAAGGCTATTGAGAAGATCACACATCACCCCTAGGAGAAGCACTTCCTAGTCTGGTTTTCAAGTTATATTTTGTTGTAGGAGACGCACTTCCTAAATTGAGATTTTACCCCTAGGAGACGCACTTCCTAGTTTGGATCATATGAGTTTGACTCACCGAGGTTTTACCCCTAGGAGACGCACTTCCTAGTCTGGGTATTTCAAGTTATATTTTTGTTTTAGGAGGCGCACTTCCTAAATTGAGATTCCACCCCTAGGAGATGCACTTCCTAGTTTTGGTCATTTAAATTCATCCCTAGGAGACGCACGTCCTAGTTTGAGTCATTGAAGTTTCACCCCCAGGAGAAGCACTTCCTAGTCTGGGTCTTTCAGGTTATATTTCTTTTAGGAGACGCACTTCCTAAATTGAGATTTTACCCCTAGGAGATGCACTTCAGGAGATGCACTTCCTAAATTGAGATTCCACCCCTAGGAGATGCACTTCCTAGTTTTGGTCATTTAAATTCATCCCTAGGAGACGCACGTCCTAGTTTGAGTCATTGAAGTTTCACCCCCAGGAGAAGCACTTCCTNTTGTAGAGTTTTACCCCTAGGAGACGCACTTCCTAGTCTTGGGTCATTTAAGTTCATTCCTAGGAGATGCACTTCCAAAATTAAGATTTTACCCCTAGGAGACGCACTTCCTAGTCTTGGGTCATTTAAGTACATTCCTAGGAGATGCACTTCCTAGTTTGAGTCATTAAACTTTCGCCCCTAGGAAACGCACTTCCTAGTTTGGGTCATTTAAGTTCAGCCCTAGGAGACGCACTTCCTAGTTTTGTTCATTCAAATTTTACCCCTAGGAGACGCACTTCCTAGTCTGGGGTTTTCAGGATATAACTTTAGGAGACGCACTTCCTAAATTGAAAGATCTATTCCTAGGAGATGTACTTCCTAGTTTGAGTCACTGAAGTTTCGCCCCTAGGAGACGCACTTCCTAGTCTGGGTCTTTCAGGATATACCTTTAGGAGACGCACTTCCTAAATTGAGAATTCATTCCTAGGAGATGCACTTCCTAGTTTGAGTCATTGAAGTTTCGCCCCTAGGAGACGCACTTCCTAGTCTGGGTCTTTTGGGTTATATGTTTGTTTTTGTAGATGCACTTCCTAAATTGAGGTTTCACCCCTATGAGATGCACTTCCTAGTCTGGGTCTTTCAGGATATACCTTTAGGAGATGCACTTCCTAAATTGAGAGTTCATTTATAGGAGATACACTTCCTAGTTTGAGTCATTGAAGTTTCACTCCTAGGAGACGCACTTCCTAGTATGGGTTTTTCAGGATATACTTTTAGGAGACGCACTTCTTAAATTAAGATCTTACCCCTTGGAGACACACTTCCTAGTTTGGGTCATTTAAGTTCATTCCTAGGAGATGCACTTCCTAGTTTGAGTCATTGAAGTTTCACCCCTAGGAGACGCACTTCCTAGTCTGGGTTATTTAGGATACACTTTTAGGAGACGCACTTCCTACATTGAGATTTTACCCCTAGGAGACGCACTTCTTAGTTTGGGTCATTTAAATTCATTCCTAAGATATGCACTTCCTAGTTTAGGTCATTTACATTTATTCCTAGGAGATGCACTTCCTAGTTCGAGTCATTGAAGTTTCACCCCTAGGAGACGCACTTCCTAGTTTGGTTCATTCAAGTTTTATCCCTAGGAGACGCACTTCCTAGTTTGATTAATTCGAGTTTTATCCTTAGGAGACGCACTTCCTAGTTTGGTTCATTCAAGTTTCACCCATAGGAGACGCACTTCCTAATCTGGGTCATTCAGGTTTTATTTTTAGCAGACGCATTTGCTAGTCAAAGTTTCTTGGTTTTACTCACGGGAGACGCACATCCTAGTCGAGTCTTTAGTTTACTCTCATCATTGCATCGATAGCATAAGTGGTTTACAGTTTTGCTAACAACTCACAAATCTTCCAAGTGCAAACTGGGGCAGAAAATTTTGTTTGTTTTGTTATTTTGATTGCAAGCGCCCACCTGGAGAACAAGGGAATACAGTTCAAGTTTTGGCAATCATGCGCTCACCTGGAGAACAAGGGAATACAGTTCAAGTTTTGGCAATCAGGTGCCCACCTGGAAAATAAGGGAATACAGTTCAAGTTTTTGCAATCAGGCGCCCACCTGGAAAACAAGGGAATACAGTTCAAAGTTTTGGCAATCAGGCGCCCACCTGGAGAACAAGGGAATACATTTCAAGTTTTGGTAATCAGGCGCTGGTCACGCCCAACTATGCCTTATAAAAAGGACAATGCGGTCGCTGCAAATATAATCCGGTTTACAAGTCCGGAGTCGAATCCCACAGAGAACTAAGGTTTAGCTACAGCTGTTCACTATCACCAAGAAGACAAGCTTGAACAATTCCTAACTTATAGATATTAAGATTCTTGTGTTTAACTAATTAACTAACAACTTAAAATAGTAAATTAACAACTAACGATACTGAGGGTTAGAGAAAAGATTAAGGAGGTCTAGAGTTATGATTTCCCCAATTGTCGGAATCCTTCCCGCTATGTCTTCTATAATTTCGCCTAAGTATTCTCTACCGATCATGAGCACTCTTATTACCGTAAATCTCTTCCGAGTAATTACGACAATCTGCTAGACGCACTCTCCCGAGCTACGCTAGCTGGCTTTTAATACAGCTCACTTCAGATCGCACCCAAGGCTTCGTTATCCCTAATCCTGCCTTTAAACCCTCGGTTATTGATCCCTCATATACTTTGGGAGTGGTGTTGTTCAACAATTACCTAAATATGCACTATCTCCCGAGTTATGCATACTAAATAGGCACAGCTAATTGAGAGCTCTTCAATCAACCAGAATATAAACGTAGTTGAACAAATAGAGAAAAGCTATGGCTCAATTATATAAAAACATAACCAGAATTTATCCCACAAAAGGTTTTATCAAAACTCTAGATAACAAATTAGCTATTCATAATAGTATGTAAAACTACAATACTAAAAGTCATAACCAACAATGAAAAATAGGAAGAGGAAGGAAAAACTCGTAGAAGAATTCTCCGCCTTGCTCCCAATGTGTTCTTGCCTCCTTAGGTCGAATCTATGTCCAAAATATGTCCCCTCTAAGCGTGGTGTGTGTTCCTCCACGTGAATTCTCCTCCAAAATATGTTCGATCCTCCCAAAGTGGCGTCCTCCCGTGTATATATACCAAGTAGGGTTAGGCCCAAACAATTATACATTCTCCAATGTGAACAAGGACACTTTTCCCGGGTCAGACGCGCGACTTCGCGCGGTCTTCGCGCACCTTTCTGCCTCAATCTTTTTAGCGCGCGAACTATGCGCGACTTCGCGCGTCTGCTCGTTTTTGACCCTCTTCCGTTCCGAATTCGGAAAAACGTAAAACATGAAAGTTGTAGCCCTTTGAATTAGCTTTCCAACCATATATTGTGGAGCCCAAATGGAGTTCTGAAAAAAAAGTTATGTGCATTTTCCTAGACAGTGCGCAATATGCCTACTCGAGTCTTCGTTTTGTTGTTTTATCATCCGTTGATCCCCGAATACGATCCCGGCTTAATTCCTTGAGCTTTTACTCAGACTTCAAAGCTTCAAATCACTTAAATTCATTCCATAACATCTATATAGCTCGGAATCACACCTACAAGGCATAAAACACACCGTTAGTGCAAAACACTAGCGATTAAAGCGCAAACTCAATTAAAGTGCAGCAAATTCGAGTGTAATAAGCGACTAAAATATGCAATTATAGCCTATCATCAACACCCCACACTTAAACCATTGCTCGTCCTCGAGCAATCAAACTACACTTTTTTTTATAGACACGACCTTTTTAAACAATTCTCCTAACTCATCACACAGTATTTTAAATAGACTAAGCACAAAAGCGTAACATCTTCACCTCAAGATTTGACTCACAAGTACCACGCATTATTCACAACTCACCTACTTACTCTAACATAGAGGTCACTGACATTACCTTTCCTTCATGAATCAAGTGCCCTCACACAACTCAAGAGAATAGTTCCACACAATAAAATTTAATAACACTTAGGAACTCAAGATAGAAAGAATTCACTCACTCTCAGAAATAACATTCATATGCCACAAAAGATGCACCATAAGCTTGCCCGTAGTGTACTACTCCACTAATCGAGCTCATTCAATCTTGGATCAATTAGGACTTTATTTGGTTGTAATGCAGGCTACGGGACGGGTAGGATACATTTAGATATAAGAGTGACTACACCTCCCTAAGCACTTTAATACATATACTTTAACATTCAAACCCCATACTTATGTCAAACCAAAACTCCACCTTCACATCAATGTATATTACCCTATACTTCTTTAAGCACAGTTACGTCAAGAGCCACCACTTATCAAGAATTTTTTTTTTCACAACAATCCAACTATTTTGTTTTCAATTCAAGTGGCTCTTCCTTTTTCAAAATAGTGCACCTTTCTCCTTATTTCATTATTTCCACTCAAAAGCCAAACCAACCACCCCACACTTTAACTTTTACAAAGTTCATAAACAATTCAAGTGCTCATGAGAGGTTACAATGGTTCAAATAGATGGTTAATTCGAATAAATGGGTAAGGCTTGTAATGTGTTGCCAAAGAAACAAGATTACAGGCTCAAAGGGGTTAACTACGATACATAACAATTAGGTGGGTAAATATACATATCCGGCTTCAACAAAGAAATGCCTATATCACTTCCTAGACTGAATAAAACTACTATTTCGCTTTGCAAACACACGGGGCAAGTTCTAGGCATCAAATGCAATGCACAGAATATCACAAAACCTTACACACACATGGCACATAACTCACTCAGGATTGGATTCATCAAGACACCCTAGTCAGAGCAATTAAGCAAATTTAAGATCATACAATTTAAGGTACTTATACAAGAGTCAAAAACTGAGCCTAAGCGTCACAACCAAAGTACTCACTATTCTCAAGGCATAACAAAGTCAAGAGATATTGCTTCATTTTAAAACAAAACACAATGGCTCATATTCCCCAAAAAAAACTAACTACACCCGGTTCAAATAAAATCATTGGAAAAGAACCGTGGCCCAAAGAAAAACCAAGGGGTAGTTACTACACTACATAAAACAAAACAAAAAATCTTTTTGGTATTTTCTTTAGACTTACTTCCCTCAAGAAAACTGTCTAGAAGATATGTCATCAGGAAAAGTCCAATCTTTTAAAAAAACAAACACAGCTAAAGTAGCATGAAAAATCACCTAGACAATCTCCTCACCCCACACATAAAATTGTGCATTGTCCCCAGTGCACACCCATACATACAAGAGGGTAAAAGAAACTCCCTGGTAGGCCAAAGGCCGAAGCACTAGCAGTTCATGGGGTACTCAGACTTCTCCCAAGCTTGGTCCTTCGTGTGGGTACCTCACACTTAGTTCCAACCATTTGGGTTGCTGATGCATCCTTCCAATACCTTTGCTTTCCATGCTCTTAGAAAATAAAAAAATTGACACTACAAAAATAATACAATAAAAAAATATAAAAAAAATAAAAGAAAGCAATAAAGCTGGGTTGCCTCCCAACGAGCGCTTGATTTAACGTCGCGGCACGACGTGAATCACTTTCTGCCTCCACTTTGAACTAATGAATCGGACCCCAAATTTTGATTCTGCTCTATGATCATGCTCCTGGGGTGGTGGAACGAATTTGGCTGGCCCAATAAAATAATGTAGTATTCTGCACTTCTTGGCCTTTAGATGAGGTGTGTAATCCCGATTTTCTGGCAAGAAGAATTCCAGAATGTAAGCACTTTGTTCCTCATTCCTTGACTCCTCAAATGGCTCGGACGACTCTATTTCCATATCATCATCTAAACACAATGTGGAAAAATGCTTGGAGTGAGGACCAATGCGCTCAACTACATGAACATTGGGACTATCTACATTCTCAACACTAATGACAATAGAGTCAACTAAATATGTATCCTCAATATCCTTGGTTGACTCTAGTATCTCTTCTACAACATCGACATCCTCAAAATCTAGTGTGATTGATTGTTGGTGTTCTACTCTAGCCTCCTCCTCTCGCTCATCAATTTCTGTATCTAATTCACGCTCTTCTTGGATACTATTCACAATATTGGCTTGTTGAGCATTAAAAACTTCAACCAGTTGACTCATGTGAACTTTCAAGTTGTGAATAGTTTCCTCCTGCCTTTCTATCCGCAATAGTAATTTACTCTGTTGTTCCAAAATGCACTTTAACATATCTTCGAGCTTCTTTAGGTCAGCTTCCCTAGGTTCTTTGTTCCTATTAACTTCACCAGAAAAAGAAGAACAATCAAAGTAAGGGGTTGGGGGAAGGTAAGAAATATAAGCACAATCGTGAAAGTGACCATCTTGACCACCACACATATCACACACATTCCACACATAAGATTGAGTTGGTGCACAAAACTCGCTCTCAGGAATATTTTGATAATTTTGCCCTGGGTGGTTTCCTTCACAATATGCATAAGGAAGATCAAAAGTAGAATTACTAACAACAAAATTCTCATAATTCCATGATGTCATGTTTCTCAAATAAACAAATAAAACTAAAATAAAAAATAAAAATCAAATAATAAAATAAAAGTTCAAACTTGAAACTTGAAACCTAGCAATATGTACACCTATAACTACACCGTTAGTTCCCCGGCAACAACGCCAAAATTTGATCACGCCCAACTATGCCTTATAAAAAGGACTAAGCGGTCGCTGCAAATATAATCCGGTTTACAAGTCCAGAGTCGAATCCCACAGAGAACTAAGGTTTAGCTACAGTTGTTCACTATCACCAAGAAGACAAGCTTGAACAATTCCTAACCTATAGATATTAAGATTCTTCTGTTTAACTACTTAACTAACAAATTAAAATAGTAAATTAACAACTAACGATACTGAGGGTTAGAGAAAAGATTAAGGAGTTCTAGAGTTATGATTTCCCCAATTGTCGGAATCCTTCCCGCTATGTCTTCTATAATTTCGCCTAAGTATTCTCTACCGATCATGAGCACTCTTATTACCGTAAATCTCTCCCGAGTAATTACGACAATTTGCTAGACGCACTCTCCCGAGCTACGCTAGCTGGCTTTTAATACAGCTCACTTCAGATCGCACCCAAGGCTTCGTTATCCCTAATTCTGCCTTTAAACCCTCGGTTATTGATCCCTCATATACTTTGGGAGTGGTGTTGTTCCACAATTACCTAAATATGCACTCTCTCCCGAGTTATGCATACTAAATAGGCACAGCTAATTGAGAGCTCTTCAATCAACCAGAATATAAACGTAGTTGAACAAATAGAGAAAAGCTATGGCTCAATTATATAAAAACATAACAAGAATTTATCCTACAAAAGGTTCTATCAAAACTCTAGATAACAAATTAGCTATTCATAATAGTATGTAAAACTACAGTACTAAAAGTCATAACCAACAATGAAAAATAGGAAGAGGAAGGAAAAACTCGTAGAAGAATTCTCCGCCTTGCTCCCAATGTGTTCTTGCCTACTTAGGTCGAATCTATGTCCAAAATATGTCCCCTCTAAGCGTGGTGTGTGTTCCTCCACGTGAATTCTCCTCCAAAATATATTCGATCCCCCCAAAGTGGCGTCCTCCCGTGTATATATACCAAGTAGGGTTAGGCCCAAACAATTATACCTTCTCCAATGTGAAAAAGGACACTTTTCCCGGGTCAGACGCGCGACTTCGCGCGGTCTTCGCGCACCTTTCTGCCTCAATCTTTTAAGCGCGCGAACTATGCGCGACTTCGCGCGTCCTTCGCGCGTCTGCTCGTTTTTCACCCTGTTCCGTTCCGAATTTGGAAAAACGTAAAACATTAAAGTTGTAGCCCTTTGAATTAGCTTTCCAACCACATATTGTGGAGCCCAAATGGAGTTCTTAGCAAAAAGTTATGTGCATTTTACTAGACAGTGCGTAATATGCCTACTCGAGTCTTCGTTTTGTTGTTTTATCATCCGTTGATCCCCGAATACGATCCCGGCTTAATTCCTTGAGCTTTTACTCAGACATCAAAGCTTCAAATCACTTAAATTCATTCCATAACATCTATATAGCTCGGAATCACACCTACAAGGCATAAAACACAGCGTTAGTGCAAAACACTAGCGATTAAAGCGCAAACTCAATTAAAGTACAGTAAATTCGAGTGTAATAAGCGACTAAAATATGCAATTATAGCCTATCATCAGGCGCCCACCTGGAGAACAAGGGAATACTGTTCGAGTTTTTGGCAATCAGGAGCCCACTTGGAGAACAAGGGAATACATTTCAAGTTTAGGTAATCAGGCGCCCACCTGGAAAACAAGGGAATACAGTTCAAAGTTTTGGCAATCAGGCGCCTACCTGGAGAACAAGGGAATACAGTTCAAGTTTTGGCAATCAGGCGCCCACCTGGAGAACAAGGGAATACAGTTCAAGTTTTGGCAATCAGGGGTCCACTTGGAAAATAAGGGAATACAGTTCAAGGTTTGGAAATCAGGTGCCCACCTGGAGAACAAGGGAATACAATTCATGTTTTGGCAATCAGGCGCCCACCTGGAGAACAAGGGAATACAGTTCAAGTTTTGGCAATCAGGCGTCCACCTAGAAACAAGGGAATACAGTTCATGTTTTGGCAATCAGGCACCCACCTGGAGAACAAGGGAATACAGTTTAAGTTTCGGCAACCAGGCACCCACCTGGAGAACAAGGGAATTCATTTCGAGTATTGACAGCAGGCGCCCACCTGGAAAACAAGGGAATCCATTTCAAAGCATTCAGCATTAGGCGCCCACCTGGTAAACAAGGGAAGTCATTTCAGAATTCAGTTCAAGTTAGAAGTAGCAGAAGTTCGCGGCAAGAATGCAAGTCAACAGTCTGAGATGATCAATAGAAGTTAGTCTCAATCCTAAATAAAAAAAGAAGTGAATCCAAAATGCAGAAGTAGAGAAAGATGTGAACTGCTCAAGACATGGTTGAAATCACGAGCACTGCTTGTCCGGTCGTGATCCGAAGAAGCCGTGGAAGAATGAACCAGCACCTGCAGCTAGCAAGAATCAAGGTTCAAATCAAAAGTCTGCATGAAGAACCATTCAAGACTCAGGATCAAGCTTCAGAAGACTTATAGATAGGAATCTTGTAACTCATAGCTGACAGGCTTAGTTAGTCTTTTCATTTTTTTTATTTTTATGTAATAACAGGACCGCGGACCGGAACCTCGACAGAACGGCACCTCGACCGGCTCTCCACTTCAGTATACTCCATCACCTCATTCACTTTTGAACTACACGTGGCCTGATTCCTTTATAGCCAAGGATATGTAAGCAGCTCAGATACCAAGGCTCGGTCACATTCTCCATCCTCTTAGTTTTTGGTCTCCCTAAATAAGGGTCGGGTCAAAAAACCTGTCTAGTCGTTCTTTGTCTGAAAACTCTTCGCGTTCCCAGTCAAAGAGGGGCAGCTGTAGACATGTAATTTTTGACCCTCCCCAAGATTTTATATATTTTAGCATGTAAATATTTAGTTTAGGCCTAATATCGTTATTTCAACTAATTTTTGACTCCTTTACTTTATTTCGTCACAAAAATAAAAATTACAAAAAATATTTAGTTTATGTATCTTTCATAAATTTAAATTAAAAAAAATATACAAACATAGTACCTTATTTTTATTTTTATATATAATCTTGAAAATACAAAAATAGTTTTATGTTTTAATATAGTTTAGTTTAATTAATTAAGATTAGTTTTATATTTTTTTATTATAAATTATATATAATTTCAGAAGGAAGAGTTAGTTTTGGGTTGGTTTATCCCATCTTAATAAATTTTGTAATCCATTTTTAGTCTTGGACCCAATTTTAAGGCCCAGATAACCTAAGGCCAATACCCAATACCCAACCCTAAGACCTAACCTTCAGCACCCTATACATAGACATGAAACCTAGACCTTTAGACCAAAAAAAATCAGCCGCAGAGAAAAAAAGGAGACCTACCCCAAAAATAAAGAGCTGCGGACAGCAGCATTAAAGCTATGACCAAAATCCTTAAGATAGAAGAGAAAAATCTGGGGAAAAAGCAGAGAGGTCAGCGACACCACCCACGAAATTCTTTCTTCTTCTCTAAAAATACAACAGCCATACACCAAAGAAAAACGACAGACCCTTTCTCCCATTGCCGGAAAAAGAAATTTCAACCATTCTTTCTCTGAACTGGCACAAAAATAAACACGCATAGAGAGGGGAACAGGGGAGAGAACGAAACAGATCTGGGAAGGAAACAGCTACCTTCTTCTTCAACCTTGAGCCAAAGAGTTTCAGCCATGAATACATCTCCGTTTAATGCAGCAACTTTCCCCCCATTTGAGCTCCAAAACCTCACATCGATTTGCAGCAGGGTGGAAATTGATCTATCAAAGCAACATAATAGAGATCGAGTTCCGTCATTTGAGTCGATGTAGAGTGTTTGATGTCGAGATCCGGTCCGTAGTAACCTATGCTTTGTTCGAATTTGAAATGCAATCACATTCGAGGCAAAATTATTAAATACAAAAGGTCCATTTCTTTCTTACCTATTGGATATTGAATTGTTTTTTTAGTATTTGTCTTCACTCTGTTTCGATAAATGCTGAACTAGTTCTTTGTTGCTCTATTCTTGTAGAATGTTTTAACATCTTACCAACTCTGTTTTTTGTGAATAGTTGCGTCAGTATTGTGTTCACAAGAAAAATGTATTGTTGGGGTAATGACTTGGTTGTTATTAGTGAAAGCTTTGGTCCATTATTTTCACTGTTATTTTTAAACAAGTTATGGAAAGGAGCCATGATATCTTCTCCATTGTTTGGTTGTGTTTTCCTTGGGTTAATTTTAACAGATGTTGAATTAGTATTTGCTAGGCCTATTTCCTAAAGCTGCTAAGTTCTATTCTTTAGTTACTCTAATCATGTTAATCTTGTCTCAGCGAATCCTTTACTGCTATAATTTTTCGTCTGGTTAAGTTGATTTAGAAGATGTTATTAATCAAGTTTCGTTGATTAGGTGCGATTAACAAATCATCGGGACTACAGGTACGGTTCCCGTGGCGTAGTTGTGATACCCAATTTCAAATTAGTTTTAAATATGAATATCCGTAGTTCACTTAGTTGAATGCTTTTCCTTTAATAAATTTGAGGTGTGCCATCCAATCACCTAGTCTATGGCCCTCACATCGATATCTTAACTAGTGTAGAAAAATGCCTTGAACTCTCGTAGTTTGCTTTAGGCACGATAATTAAATAAAGTGTCATAACTACGGGTACGGTTCCCGTGACGTAGTTGTGATACACAAATTTAAAACCACAATTTAATCTTGTTAATCAAATAAACATGTTGTGGATCATGGGTACGGTTCGCGTGACATGATTCGCAATATGTAATCAAATAATTAGTTGTATGGCAATCAGATTATTAAAAGCGGTTTTAAAAGGGATAAAATGCACATAGGTTTCAAAAAATATTTTAAAATCAGATAAATAGGCCAATAATAACAGTTGAGCGACCGTGCTAAAACCACGGAACCCGGGAATGCCTAACCCCTTCTCCCCGGTTAACAGAATTCCTTACCCGGATCTCTGTGTTTCGCGGACTGTAAAACAGAGTCAAACTTCCTCGATTCGGGATTTGGACTGGTGACTTGGGACACCATAAAACATCCCAAGTGGCGAGTATGAACTTAAATAAATAATCCCGTTTCGATCATTATCACTTTAATTGGAAAAACTTCCCTATACCGTTTCCGATGGTAGAAAAAGGAGGTGTGACAGATGGGCTTCAAGAGTTGATTCTAGAAGAGGCCTATAGTTCACGGTATTCCATTCATCCGGGTGCCGCAAAGATGTACCAGGATTTGAGGCAGCACTATTGGTGGAGCCGGATGAAGAAAGATATAGTTGGGTTTGTAGCTCGGTGCCTTAATTGTCAACAGGTTAAGTATGAGCACCAGAGATCGGGTGGATTGCTTCAGTAGATAGAGATTCCGGAGTGGAAGTGGGAGCGGATCACCATGGACTTCGTAGTTGGGCTCCCACAGACTTCGAGGAAGTTCAATGCCATTTGGGTGATTGTGGATCGGCTGATCAAGTCTGCGCATTTCATTCCTGTGAGTATTACCTATTCTTCGGAGGGGTTGGCAGATATTTATATATGGGATATTGTCCGTCGGCATGGTATTCCGGTTTCCATCATTTCAGATAGAGGTACTCAGTTCACATCACGGTTCTGGAGGGCCTTACAGCATGAGTTAGGTACTCAGGTGGAGTTGAGCATAACATTTCACCCTCAGACGGACGGACAGTCCGAGCGCACTATTTAGATTCTTGAGGATATGCTCCGTGCGTATGTGATTGAGTTTGGAGGGTCTTGGGATGAGTTCTTGCCATTGGCGGAGTTTGCCTACAACAACAGTTATCAGTCCAGCATTCAGATGGCACCGTATGAGGCTTTGTATGGTAGGCGGTGTAGATCCCTGGTGGGTTGGTTTGAGCTGGGTGAGGCTAGATTATTGGGCACAGACTTGGTTCGGGATGCTTTGGAGAAGGTTAAGGTGATTCATGGTAGACTCTGTATAGCCAGTCCAGGCAGAAGAGTTACGCGGACCGGAAGGTTCGTGATGTTTCTTACATGGTTGGAGAGCGGGTTCTGCTTCGGGTTTCGCCTATAAAGGGCATTATGAGGTTTGGGAAGAAAGGGAAGTTGAGTCCGAGGTTTATTGGCCCTTTTGAGATATTGAGGCGTGTTGGGGAAGTTGCTTATGAGCTTGCCTTACCTCCTAGCTTGGCAGGAGTTCATCCAGTATTTCATGTTTTGATGCTACGGAGGTATCACAGTGATCCGTCGCAAGTGTTGGATTTCAGTTCACTCCAATTGGACAAGGATCTATCTTATGTTGAGGAGCCAGTGGCGATATTGGACAGGCAGATTCGAAAGCTGAGGTCAAAGAACATTGCATCTGTGAAGGTTCAGTGGCGGGGTCAGCCAGTCGAGGAGGCGACTTGGGAGACCGAGCAGGATATGCGCAGTCGTTACCCTCATCTTTTCACTACTTCAGGTATGTTTTTATGCTCGTTCGAGGATGAACAAATGTTTAAGTGTGGGAGGATGTAACGACCCGGCCGGTCGTTTTAAGAATTTATGCCCCGATCCCCTATTAACAGCATTCCCCGTGTTTGTTTCTGCTATTGTGAGTTGCCGGGAGGATTTATTTGGAGTTTTGGGACACTTAGTCCCTAAATGAGAGCTTAAGTTTTGGAATTTGGACCGTAGTCGGAACAGTGTAAAGACGGCCTCGGAATAGAATTTCGCTAGTTCCGTTAGCTCCGTTGGGTGATTTCGGGTTCAGGAGCGTGTTCGCATTGTGTTTTGGAGGTCCGTAGCTTATTTAGGCTTGAAATGCCGAAGGTTGAATATTTGAAGTTTCCGATTCAATAGTGAGATTTTGATATCGAGGTCGGAATGGAATTTCGGAAGTTGGAGGAGCTCCGTAGTGTTGAATGTGACGTGTGTGCAAAATTTCAGGTCATTCGGACGAGGTTTGATAGACTTTTTGATAGAAAGTGTTATTCGGAAGTTTTTTGAAGTTCTTAGGCTTGAATCCGATGTTAAATTGGCGTTTTGATGTTGTTTTCAGCGTTCCGAATGTTAGAGCAAGTTTGAATGATGTTAGGATTGGTTGGCATGTTTGGTTGAGGTCCCGGGGGCCTCGGGTGAGTTTCGGGTGCTTAATAGAAGTTGAATAGGACTTAGGAAGAATCTGAGTTTGCTCGACCTCTCATAACCGCACCTGCGTATGTGGGACCGCAGGTGCGGCGCCGCAGAAGCGGCTAGGTGATCGTAGAAGCAAAATTTGGCCAAGGCTCTAGGATCGCAGGTGCGGCTGGGTGATCACAAATGCGGAGCCGCATATGCGGCCAAGCGATCGCAGATGCGGACCTAGCCCGTTAAGTGAATTTTGCACTTGCGATGCCTTTTCCGTAGGTGCGTGACCGCAGGTGCGCTCCCTTGACCGAAGATGCGGTAATCGCTGGGCAGAAATATGAAATTTCGAGGGTTGAGTTCATAACTTGGAAAAATCAATTTGGAGCTCGGGGCAGGGCGATTCTGTGGGGGTTTTTGAAGAGAAGATCATTGGGTAACAATTCCTTGTCCCTTTCTAGTTGTATTCCATTAATCTATTGTTAGTTTTATCGTTTAATTTCGGATTTGAGATAAAAATTGGGGGAAAATTTGGAGAAAGTTCTTAGACCTAAATTTCGAGTTTTGATTGGGAATTTGACATTGGATTTGGATAATTTTGGTATGGTTAGACTCGTAAGAGTATGAGGATTTTGAAAATGTAAATTTTACCCTATTCCGAGATGTGGGCTCGGAGGGCGTTTTGGTCATTTTACCTAATTTCGCATATTAGCTTAGAATTTATTTGTAGAATCAGTTACTTGAAGTGTTATTTACATTATGCAATTGAATTGAATAGATTTGGGCTATTTGGAGTCGAGTACTCGTGGCAAGAACGTGGTTTCGGGTTGATTTTGAGCCAGTTCGAGGTAAGTGGTTTGTCTAACCTTGTGTGGGGGAAACTCCCCTTAGGATTTGGTTTGTTGATAATTGAAATGCCTTGTACGTGAAGTGACGAGTGCGCACTTGTGCTAGTTGTTGAAAATCCATTTTCTTTAAGTAACTATAAATGTGATTTCCTTTTTCCTGTTCACACCATGTGTAATTTAAGCCTGTTATTAACCTAGGGAAGCATGTTTAGTTGACTTAATTGCTTTACTTGCTCAAAGTGCCTTATTTGGATTATGTGCAGCATGCTAGGCTAGAAATACATGTTTTACTTTGGCATGGAGATTTGAATTGAATTGAGTATTCTTTTGTGTTGCTGTTGTGTGCTTACTTTGGGACTACGGGATAGTATCCCGGGAGTTCCCCCTGTATGTTTACTCTGGGACTACGAAATTGTATTCTGGGAGATCCCCCTGCACTTTTATATTGGAACTACGGGACTGCACCCGATAGATTCCCCCAGTACTGGATATTCACATTTGGGACTACGGATGGGGACTCCGGTAGATCCTCGCGCATTATGAGTTGGACTACGGGACTGCACCCGGGAGATCCACTGGATATTTATATTTGTGGACTACAGGACGGTATCCTGGGAGATCCCCCGGTTGTTATCTCTGCATTGAGTTGTATTTATTTTCGTGATTACTTTGTCTTTGTTAAAGTTGCTGTTGTTCTTCTATCCTGTGTTACTTTTTACTGTTGCACTTAAGTATACTGTCTTATTCTACACTGTTATATCTTGTATTTCCTTTAACCTCAGTAGGGCCCTGACCTTCCTCGTCACTACCCGACCGAGGTTAGGCTTGGCACTTACTGAGTACCGCTGTGGTGTACTCATGCCCTTCCTGCGCATGTTTTTCATGTGCAGATCCAGGTACTTCCACTCAGTCTTATCACGCTTGAGGCGAGGCGCTTTGTAGAGACTCCGAGGTATATCTGCCACGCCCGCGGACCGAAGAGTCCCTTTCTATTCTCAGTACTAGTATAGCCCTTTCTGTATTTCCTTTGTTGGTAGATATTTCTAGAGTTAGAGCTTATTATGTAATCTTTTAGCTTGTGATTCATGGGGTTCCGGATTTTGGGAGTGTTAGATTGAGATTCTTGTACTGTTATATGCCAGACGGCATCTTAATCACTGTTTAACTTTGTTATCTCAGTTCTTGATTACTTTCTTTCCGCAATTGTTTCTTTCTCCGCATTTGTTAGGCTTACCTAGTCGCAGAGACTAGGTGCAGTCACGATAGTTCACGGAGGGCGAACTGGGGTCGTGACATGAGGTCCATTAGGCTTATCAAAAGATGCTAATTAATTAGTTAATCTCTCATTAAAAATAATAATTATCCAATTATCCACATAATTAAGAATTATCTCAAATTACTTAAAATACTCATCACTTTTAACATACTTTATACACCTTACTATCATATTCATGTGGTACCTTGTATGGCACTAGTACATAAATACCGGGTATTATAGCTTGGACCGTATTTTATCCCAAATTGACAACCTTCAACGAAACTCATCTTCTTTGATTTGTTTACCCTCTAACCTTCATGGTACTTACTTACCACCTGTTATAAATAGCATAAATGCTTATAACCTCAAAAATAATCTCATTCCCGAGTCTATGTCAATTAACTTTCGACGAAACTTTAACGCACGAAAACGCGAAATGTAACATCCTTCTCCCCTTAGAAACATTCGTCCTCGAATGTTTAACTCCCCGGGATATATATAAATTTTGGTAGAGTCGCCTTTGTAACAGTACTACTACCAACCCTTCCTGTAGAAAACTCGATAGTTCAATGCCACATATTGCCACAATCATCAATAACGACAATAGCCTCACACGACCAATGACAATAACTAACACAAGAATCCATACACGTATCTTAAGGCTGTGATGTCTCAGTCAGATCCTCCTCTGGAAGAGGAAACAAGTGAGGATACCTAGACTTCATGTCTTCTTCGGCTTCCCAAGTCATTTCTTCCACATTATTGCTTCTCCAAAGTACTTTCACCGAAGCTACGTCTTTAGTCCTCAATCTCCGAATTTGTCTATCTACTATAGCAATGGGAGTTTCCTCATATGATAGCTGCTCTGTGACGTGAACATCGTCAACTGACATGACTCTAGAAGGTTCTCCGATACATTTACGGAGCATAGACACATGAAAGAGTGGATGTACAGACTCGAAGTCAGAAGGCAAGTCTAACTCATATGCTACCTGGCCTACCTTGCGTATGATCTTATATGGTCAATGTACCGAGGGCTAAGTTTTCCTTTCTTACCGAACCTCATAACGCCTTTCATTGGGGATACCTTTAGGAATACCCAATCGTCAACCTGAAACTCCAAGTCTCATCGTCGATTATCCGCATAAGACTTCTGATGGCTTTGAGTTGCTAATAGCCTTTCCCGTATAAGCTTAATCTTCTCGATTGCCTGTTGTACCAACTCTGGTCCTACTAACTAAGTTTCCCCAACATCGAACCATCCTATAGGCGACCTACACTTTCGTCCGTAAAGAGCTTCGTATGGAGCCATTTGAATACTGGAATGATAGCTATAATTATACGCAAACTCAATAAGCGGCAGATGATCATCCCAGCTACCCTTGAAGTCTATCACACAAGCCCGTAACATATCCTCAAGTGTCTGAATAGTACGCTCTGCATGTCCGTCTGTCTGGGGATGAAATGCGGTACTAAGATAACCTGTGTCCCCAATCCTTTTTGAAAGGACCTCCAGTAATTAGCTGTAAACTGAGCACCTCTATCCGAGACAATAGATATAGGGACACCATGAAGTCGTACTATCTCCTTAATATAAAGCCTTGCATAATCCTCTGTGGAATATGTAGTCCTAACAGGCAGAAAATGGGCTGATTTTGTAAGTCTATCAACAATCACCCATATAGAATCGAGCTTACGCTGGGTACGAGTTAAGCCTATGACTAAATCCATATTAATCACTTACCACTTCCAAGTCGGAATCTCTATAGCCTGCAATAATCCACTGGGTTTTTGATGCTCAATCTTAACCTACTGATAGTTAGGCACTGAGCAACAAACTCCGTTATATCCTTTTTTCATTCCATCCCACCAATATACTTCCCTGATATCATGATACATCTTTGTTGCTCCTAGATGGATAGAATAACGAGAATAGTGAGTTTCTCTCATAACCTGCCGACGCAGCTCTGCAACATTGGGGACACATAATCATCCTCGATATCTGAGGACCCCATTTCTTGTAATCTCAAATGGTGTCTTCTCCTTCTGAGGGGTTGTATCCCTGTAATGAGCTGACATAGGATCCTCGTACTAGCGTTCCTTCACTTCAATTACTAAAGAGGATATTTTCGTGTCCTGAATAGTAATTATGGTATCACCTGAATCCAATAATTAAACTCCAAGACTAGCTAGCTGATGAATCTCATGGGCTATTCCCCTCTTCTCTGGCTGTAAATATGATAGGCTACCCATTGATCTATGGCTGAGGGCGTCAGCTACTACATTCGCTTTCCCCGGATGGTATAAAATATCAACATCATAATCTTTTAGTAGCTCCGACCATCTCCTCTGACATAAATTTAATTCGTTTTGCTTGAAGATATATTGAAGGCTCTTATGATCCATATAGATGTCAACATGAATGCCATACAAATAGTGCCTCTACATCTTTAGTTCATGAATCACCGCAGCTAACTCTAAATCATGGGTCGGGTAATTCTTCTCATTTTTTCTTAGTTGTCTAGAAGCATAAGCTACAACCTTACCATGCTACATCAGCTTACAACCCAATCTAATGCCTGAAGCGTCACAATAGATAGCATAACCATCGGTTCCCTCTGGAGTGTTAGAACCGGTGTTGAAGTTAGTCTATCCTTCAATGCCTGGAAACTCCGTTCGCAAGCATCAGTCCACTGAAACTTAGCTCCCTTCTGAGTCAACTTTGTCAATGGCACTGAAAGAAAAGAAATCCCTCTACAAATCTCCTGTAATAACCCGCCAAACCGAGAAAGCTACGAACCTCCGTCGGTGTCGTGGGTCTAGGCCAAGTCTTTACTGCTTCAATCTTTTGTGTATCAACCCAGAAACCTTAACCCGGAATAATATGCCCAAGGAAAGCTACAGAATTCACCAGAATTCATATTTAGAGAATTTTACATACAACTTCCCTTTTTGTAGAACTCTGAGCACCGTATGCAAATGATATGCATGCTCAGCCTCTGAACGGGAGTAAACCAATATATCGTCGACAAATACAATCACGAACAGATCTAGAAAGGGTCTGAACACACGGTTCACCAAATCCATGGGCATTGGTCAAACCGAATGACATAACATGAAACTCAAAGTGCATGTATCTAGTCTTGAATGCTGTCTTCGGAATATCTTTCTCCTTAATCCTTACCTGATGGTACCCGGACCTCAAGTCTATCTTCGAGAAATACTTGGCATCTTGCAACTAATCAAATAAATCATCAATCCTTGGGAATGGGTACTCATTCTTGATCGTTACCTTATTCAACTGTCTATAATCAACACAAATACACAAGGAACCATCTTTCTTCCTCACAAATAACATAGGTGCTCCCCACGGTGATGTACTAGGTATGATAAAAGCCTTTTTCAAGCAAGTCCCTTAGTTGTTCCTTCAACTCTCTCAACTTTGCAGATGCCATTCTATTGGGAGGAAATAGATATTGGCTGAGTATCTGGTAAGAGGTCAATAGCAAACTCAATTTCTTGCTCTGGCGAAAGACCCAGAAGCTCATCGAAAAAAACATCGGGAAACTCATTAACCACAGGGATAGATTGAACGGTTGGTGACTCTACTTTCACATCCTTTACCCGAACTAAGTGATAAATATAGCCCTTTCTGATCATCTTCCTTGCCTTGAGATAGGAAATAAACCTACCTCTCGGCGACGCCATGTTACCTTTCCACTCCAAAACAGGCTCCCCTGGGAATTGGAATCGAACCATCTTTGATCTACAATCAACGTTGGCATAACAAGAAGCCAACCAATCTATACCCAGTATAACATCAAATTTTAGCATATCTAACTCAATTAGGTCTGCTACTGTAGATCGACTATGAAGTACTACTGTAAAATCTCTATATACCCGCCTAGCTATCACTGGAACCCCAACAGGTGTGGACACCTCAAAAGGTTTAACCAACTCCAGTTTCTATTCCAAACTTACTAGCAACCAACGGAGTAACATATGATAAGGTGGAACCTGGATCAATCAATGTATATACATCATATGAGGAGACTGATAATATACCTATAACAACATCAGGTGATGACTCTTGATCCTATCGACCTGCTAATGCATAAATGCGGTTCCGAGGACCGCTTGAGCTAGATGCTCCACCTCTACCTCTACCACGACCGATTGGTACTTCCGAACCTTGCCCAGGGGGGATTACTGATGATGTCGAACTAGCTACAGATCACACTGGCTAAACTATACTTGCTCCACCTCTCATTCGATAATCTCTCGTAACGTGGCCTGGGTGACCACAAGTATAACAAACACCCAACCCCATAAGGCACTAACCGGCATGCTGCTTACCACACTGAGCACATCGTGGCATGGGCAGCCTCATCTGACTTGACTCGCCCCTATACTGAGAACTTGAGGCCCTGGAATTCTGACCAGGCCCTGAATATGTGGAACGATCAAATCTCTTACTGGCAAATTGAGGGGGTGCGCTAGCCGATGGGTGGGCTGGATACCTCGGGTAATGTTGTCTCTGACCACCTCAAAACTCAGCAAAAGGACCCGAAGATCTTGCTCTCTTACTCTGGCCCCTATCATGCCCACGATCGGCCCTCTGCTTCTGCTTACGCTCCTTTACACCCTGAACGTATGCCTGAATACGAGAAATATGCATGCATGACTGAAATGAGACCGACATACCATCGTTAAGCAAATGCGGCTCCAACCCCATCACGAACCGGTGAACCCAATCCTCCATCTTAGATACAATAGTGGGAGCATACCTAGACAATGAATTAAACTGAAGACTGTACTCCCGAACACTCATATAACCCTGTCGAAGGGTCAAGAACCTATCAACTCTGGCCCGTGTAAGCTCTGGTGGCAAATAATGATGAAGAAAAGCCTCTGTAAACTCCTGCCATACTGCTGGAGGGGCATCCTCACCTCTGGACAACTCCCAAGACTCGAACCAATTAACTACAACATCCTGAAGTCTATAGGAAGCTAGCTCAACTGACTCAGTCGCAGTGGACTTCATTACCCTCAAAGTCCTCTACATTCTATCGATAAATACCTGAGGGTCTTCATTTGGATCTACTCCAGTGAACACTGGAGGGTCCAAATTAATGAAATCATGAACCCTTGGATTGATTGACCTATCTACATGACTAATACCTACCTCTAGCGTCGAGCATGTGCAACTACTAATCGAGTTAATAGCTTAATATCATCTCTCATCTCCTGATCCGGTGTATAAGGCTAAGGAGCTGGACGTACAGGAGTAGGCGCTGGAGCTGGTGCCCCTCGAATCTCCTTTGGAGAGGGCGGGGTATGTGAAATCTGAGATGGAATCTCACTATGAGACTCTCCCCGAGCCCTGGTAACTCATGGCGCACGACTAGTAGTCTCATCAGCCACAGACGTGCCCTTCTGGACAGCTGTAGCCTTCTTAGGCATCGCTGAAAACATAACACATCGTTAGAAAAATGAATTTTTATATCGTACGATCTAAGATAAGAAGGGAGGATAACATCTTATATGTCCTGTAGCCTCCTATTTAAAAATATGGTGCACAACACATTCATAAACAAGACTTTACGAGACACGGTCTGTTGAAAACCCTAGGACAGAACCGCTCTGATACCACTTTTGTCACGACCCAAACCAATGGGCCATGACGAGTTCCCGAGTCCTACCTGTAGAACACCCTAAGCATGCGTCTAAGATATAAACATGAATTAAGGGTAGGTCATGAATAACATCTGTCAATAAACTGCTAAATTACATCAATAACATACGTGAGGAAAATATGTCCAAAAGACATATATACATATACATGCGGAATACGGTAGGGCCAGACAACAAGGCTACTATAGACAACTATATATCCAAAACTGGAAGCCGATAAGGCGACATACTATCCAACTATACATAAGTGTCTACAGACCTCTAATAGAGTGTACATCTGTATAAAGGATGGGACTGGGCCCCGTCGTACCCATATCTACATACAAAAATAGCATACCAAAACTAGTAACAGCTTCGGATCAAGTGGACCACACCAACTCTCGCTGATCAAGGATCCTAACAAGGGGGACCGTAAACCTATCTACCTTCACCTGCGGGCATGTAACGCAGGCCTCGAGAAATAGGGGCGTCAGTACGAATAATGTACTGAGTATGAAAGGCATGAAATTAGTACAAAAAAGACATAAAGGAAACGTGGAGGAAAGAATTCCACCTGTAAGTCTAATTGATTTTGTGAATCCTGAAACATTTATAATGTCATGCAAGTGCATATTAATGTCGTACCATGCATAGGTATAGGTGTAGATAACATCATCAAGCCTCTGAGGGCATTCCATCATATCATCTCGGCCTCTGTGGGTGAAATCATCAACGTATACCAACTGATCAGGTGATGGTGCGTATATAACGCCGTAACCTTTTCCCATATCCCATATATATATAATATAAGCGTATATAACGCCATATGGTCATGGGTAAATGTACATGTATAAATGAATGAAATGCATAAGAAATACGTTAATAAGATTTCTCGGAATGTCATAAGATCAATATGTCTTCGGATAAACTTTATCAACTACGTATTTTTTTGAGACACATGAACAGAAGATATAATAAGACACATGGGAAATCAAGAACATAGGCACCCCTAGTGCTTCTATGAATAGAGTCATTTATGAAAGTTGTGCATTTGCTCGTTTCGTTTGTATCATATGGATCATGCCAAAAGGAAAGAAGGGATAGCCTTAACATACCTGAGTCGATTCTCTTAACAATCCCTCTAACCCACTTTTTTTGCGAAAAACACGTAACGGAGGATCGAAGTAGGGAAAAATTCGTATGATATTCTTGAGAAAGATTGTACCGTGCTCTCTTAGAATTGCATCTCACGCTGCTGTAGAGTTATGAAATTTCATATGAATTCATTTGAGAATTCATCTGTTGCTTAGCACATACACCTCCCCCTTAATGATGTAGGAAGATGTCTTAAAATTTTAGGTTGTGGACCCCACTTTTGTGGCTTAGTTTTGCCCAAAGATCCCCTAAATAGGCCACCTAGTCTAATGAACCAAGAGTCACTATTACCTAAGCCCTTTGCTACCACGTTGAGGTCCATTAGGCTTATTCAAAGATGCTAATTAATTAGTTAATCTCCCGCTAAAAATTAATAATTACCCAATTATCCACATAATTAAGAATTATCTCAAATTACTTAAAATACTAATCACTTTTAACATACTTTACATACCTTACTATAATGGTCATGTGGTACCTCGTATGACACTAGTCCATAAATACTGGGTATTATAGCTTGGACCATATTTTATCCCAAATTGACAACCTTCAACGAAACTCATTTTCATTGGTTTTTTATCCTTTAACCTTCACGGTACTTACTTACCACCTGTTATAAATAGCATAAATGCTTATAACCTCAAAAATAATCTCATTCCCGAGTCTACGTCGATTAACTTACGACGAAACTTTAACGTACGAAAACATGAAATGTAACAACTTCAAACACTAGTGTTTCAACGAACACAAATGGCGGCAGCAAATCACACTTACATTGTTAGTTTTGTAAGAAAACAATGCAGAAAGGAAGAGCAGAATTCAAAAATTTTGTATGGAAAATATGAGGGAATGGTCTACTATTTATAGCCAACAGGTTGGGTTTAAATGAAGAGGTGCAACTCTTCATAAGATCTGTCATGACTGTTCACGTAAAACGGCCATTACGTAAATGGCTATTTATGTAAAATAAAACAGGAAATCAAAACGCAGAGAAAAATTAATTGTGGATTAAAATAATACTATGTTAATCTTAATATTAACAAATAAATTTGGTCCAAAAAATTAATCAATCAATCATTTGACCAAATCCAAATCCGAATCCGAATCTGAATACAAATTCGAAGCCGAAGCCGAAGCCGAAGCCGAGCGGCGACGATGACGACTGCACGAGGCTTGCGTTCTTCTCAACTTTTTAAGAGCTAGAAGAAGAGCAATTGTATAAATACCCATCAAAATTCTTTTCCTCTTCCAATATGGGACAATATCCCTTTGTCAAGGAGGGAAACTCAAATATTTCACTTTCCCTCCATTTCCCATTCACCCTCTTTTAAGCTAAAACAAGCTTAAAAAGCCCAATAATCCTCCCACATGAATGGGGAGTGGTTATATCACGGAAATATGCATGAAAACTGTGTGATTCGCAAGCAAGGATTAATCGCATCTGGATAAGAAGGTTTCCTTTTGAACTTTCCATAGTGAACTTATGTCGGATATACTCGGTCAATCGATAGATTTGATATCTTTGAACCGTCAAACTTTGGTGTATACCTAGACAACCAATAAGTCACACAGTCAACCCTCTACTATCTTTGGTTCTCATTGTTGCGTTCCTTTGAGCCATGAACACCGCCTGGTTTCATAAGTGCGTAGAGAACTGGCCTTATAAAATTCTCCTTGAAGCGGCTAACGCTTCACACTTACATAGGTGATTCCCAAACGTATCATCCTGTAGATATACTATTTGATATATCCCGTATCAAATTTAGAAACCATTAAAACGCCTTAATTTATCCTTGGTACTGAGCATTGTCTCATCACGAGAATGGACCAAAATTTTAGTTGACAATGTTGGACCATCCTTAATGACTTTGTTTGATCTCATTGAACCTAGATCTTGGGATCTCCAGTCTTCTAGGTAGACTTACCGCCACAATGACTTGTCCTCAGCCATAGTCCCATTCCCCTCGATGATTTCTCAACTACCTCTCTAGTTAGGCCTTTCGTAAGTGGATCCGACATATTATCGCTTGACTTTACATAGTTAATTGTGATAATTCCTCTGTAGAGTAATTTCCTAACGGTTTTATGTCTTCGACGAATATGACGAGATTTATCGTTATACATAACGCTCCCAGTCCTTTCAATTGCCGTTTCACTATCGCAATGTATGCATATTGGTGCCAACAGTTTGGGACAAAATGGAACGTCTTCCAAGAAATTTTGGATCCATTCAGCTTCTTCATCGGCTTTATCTAAGACTATAAACTCAGCCTCCATTATAGAGCGGGCAATAAAAGTTTGTTTGGACGACTTCCAAGATACCGCTCCTCCACCGATAGTGAATACATATCTACTTGTGGACTTAGAATCAGTTGAACGGGTGATCTAATTTGTATCACAGTTCCCTCAATCACCGCAGGATACTTACTGTAGTGCAAAGCAAATTCCTGTGTATGTTCTAAATATCCCAAAACTCGTTTCATTGCCATCCAATGAGATTGACCTGGATTACTCGTGTATCAACTCAATTTACTTATGCACAAGCTATATTTGGTCGTGTACAATTCATGATATACATTAAACATCCCAAAACTCGTTTCATTGCCATCCAATGAGATTGACCTGGATTACTCGTGTATCGACTCAATTTACTTATGCACAAGCTATATCCGGTCGTGTACAATTCATGATATACATTAAATATCCCAACACACGAGCATAATCCGCTTGTGATACGCTTTGGCCTTTGTTCTTTGCTAGTGCAAGATTCACGTCAATTAGAGTCTTTGCAACTTTAAAATCTAAGTACTTGAATTTTCCAAGTACTGTTTTAATATAATGAGATTGTGACAATGCCAGATCTTGAGGAGTCTTCTGGATCTTAATACCCAGAATTAAATCAGCAACTCCTAAGTCCTTCATATCAAACTTGCTAGTTAGCATACGCTTACTCGCATTTATGTTGACAATGTCATCACTCATTATCAACATATCATCCACATATAAGCAAACAATGACTATCTGATTTGGAACATTTTTAATGTACACACATTTATCACATTCATTTATCTTAAAACTATTTGACAACATTGTTTGGTCAAATTTCGCATGCCATTGTTTGGGTGCTTGTTTTAGTCCGTAAAGGGACTTAACAAGTCTACATACCTTCTTTTCTTTACCTGGAATCACAAACCCTTCAGGTTGTTCCATGTAGATTTCTTCCTCCGAATCTCCATTTAAGAAGGCCGTCTTTACGTCCATTTGATGAATTTTAAGACCATAAACCGCAGCTAAAACTACTAGTGTTCGTATGGACGTGATTCTTGTAACTGGAGAGTATGTATCAAAGTAGTCAAAACCTTTACGTTGCCTATATCCTTTGACAACAAGTCTTGCCTTATATTTATCAATAGTGTCATCATATTTCATTGTCCTCTTAAAAATCCATTTAGAACCCAACGGTTTATTTCCAGGAGGGAGATCAACCAATTCACATGCATGGTTGTTCAATATGGATTCTATTTCACTATTGACTGTCTCTTTCCAAAATAATGATCCCGAAGAAGACATAGCTTCTTTAAATGTTCGAGGCTTATTTTCCAATAAGAAAGTCACAAAATCTGGTCCAAATGAAGTAGACGTTCTTTGACATTTACTACGTCTTGGATCTTCCTGATTAAACGTACTTTCTTTTGTTTCTTCCCGAGGTCGTTTAGATCCTTCACCAATAGACTCACATTCTTTTTTATATGGATATATGTTTTTGAAGAACTCAGCATTATCTGATTTTATAACCGTATTATTATGAATGTCGGGATTTTCTGATTTATGAACCAGAAATCGATATGCTTTACTATTGGTCTCATATCCTATGAAGACACAATCAACGGTTTTTGGTCCTACTTTTACCCTTTTGGTTTTAGGAACTTGCACTTATTCCAAACACCCCCATTCATATGGAATGGATTGCGTTTTGCTATGGGTACTCGATTTAGTATCTGGTTAGCCGTAAGAATGGCTTCCCTCCACAATTCTGTGGCAAACCAGAACTTATCAACAAGGCGTTCATCATCCCCTTACACGCCCCAATACCATTGGATTGGGGTGTGTAAGGGGCCGTTGTTTGATGAATAATTCCATATTCTAAACATATTTCTTCAAAAGAAGATTCGTATTCACCACCCTTATCACTTCTTATCATTGATTTTTTTGTTAAGTTGCATTTCAATTTTATTTTTTTATTGCTTGAATGCATCTATTGCTTCATATTTACTATTAAGTAAGTAGACATAGCAATATCTAGTACTATCGTCAATAAAAGTTATGAAATACTTCTTTCCACCGCGAGATGGTATTAACGTCATGTCGCAAATATATGTGTAAATTAAGTCTAAAAGATTTGAATTCCTTTCAACTGACTTATAAGAATGTTTAACATACTTTGATTCCATACATATTTGACATTTCGATTTATCGCACTCAAACTTAGGCAATACTTCCAAATTAATCATGTTTCGCAAGTTGTATAATTGACATGTCCCAAATGTATATGCCATAAATCATTTGACCCAATTAAGAAGAAGCTGAAATTTTATTATCCTCAACGACCATTACATTCAGTTTGAAAAGGCCCTCATGAGGTAACCTTTTCCTACAAACATCTCATTCTTAATTATTATAACCTTATCAGATATAAAAACGCACTTAAACCCGTTCTTAACGAAAAGTGCAGTAGAGACTAAGTTCTTCCTAATTTCAGGAACATGAAGGACGTTGTTCAGAGTCACCACCTTGCTAGAAGTCATTTTCAGAAATATCTTTCCACATCCTTCAATCTTGGACGTTGCAAAAGTGATTGAGTAATGATACTTGGGCAAGTTACATATTTCTACTTTTTCCAAGGATTTAAGTTGTATAGTGTAATGATTTTTTTGTGTTTTTTACACCGTCAGTGTAATTAACATGTTTCTACTTTTGACTTAGTTCTTTGCACCATTAGGGCGTAGAACTTAGATTCTTTTTCCAAATGTAGTAGCTACTAGGTGTGTGGAAAAAGGAAGAGCATATGTGAGGTAGGGTTAAGACGCTAAAACTCTGGCTAAAAATTGCAAACGTTGTCTATTTTCCGCCTCTTAATAAAAAATTGGAACACAAATCTGGCATACACACATACATACACACACATTATGTAAAATCGTAGCATAATTGAAATATATTGTAATACCAAATTGTCTATCTTATTTTTCAGGTCTCTAGCTCCATTAATGAAGGGGAAATAGCAATTCTAGTAAGAGAGTGTTTAAGTGAACTCAAGCAAACACCATTAACGGCCTTGAGCACGAAAATGCACTTAATTTTGTCACCCAAACTAGTTATATTAGCCTCCACGTTTGTTAGTTTGAGGCTTTTTAAGTGCCCTGTTTAGCTCTGAGAACAATTCAGGTCGATCATCACAGCATAGACAAACCTTGAGAATTATACTATTGCTGGAATTTTCATCCTTATCTAAATGCTCAATTATTACTTCATCAATGTCAGTTGGAGTGTTGACTACCTTGGTGATTTCCTTTGCTCTTCCTTTTAAATCTTTAACGTGCTCAACTACACTTCTAAGTAGAGCTGCCTTATCCATCTGCAAGTTATTACCCATGTTTAGGATGTCTGATATGATGGGAAGTTATTTTCTATGAAAATTAAGCTCTTCTTGAATTGACTCTTAAATAATCTTGTTGATTAGATCTCCTAACAAAAAAGTCCGTTCTCTTATATTTGCACTGAAATCCAAAAGTAATGTTTACACATGTAAACTTGAAAACTTGAATTTGACCAATGACCAAAACTGATTCACTTACAAACACTAACTACAAGTCAGATTAAAGAATAACATTACAAATTTCTAAGAATACTAATTAAGCCATATTTAGAATATTAGTAATAATTGCAAGTAACTGAATACCAAAATACTGTGAGTATTATCATCGTTGAACTTGTTAATAGAATTCTTTGTTTAGAGAGTTCTATATTTTGATTTATAAAGGAAACATACTCAAAATAGATGTAGAATATGTAGTAAACCAGTTTAAATAAATCAAATTATTTTAAATATCTCATTTATAGATTTTTATTTGTGTAGATGGAATTTGTGCATCGTAGATGGATGTATAATAGGAATCATCCTAATCGTGCGGGGTTGAGGGATGAATTTATTGAAGGGGTTGCTGAATTTATTGCTAAGGCTTAAACACTTGATGATTTTCTTATTGGAGGAAGGATTAGGTGTCCTTGTGTGAAATGTAAATGTGTTAAGTTATTGAAATCAGACGAAGTTAAAGTCCATCTCTACATGAAAGGGTTTATAGAAAATTATTATATATGGACTGCTCACGGGGAGAATCATGCTAGTTTAGATGATGCTAACTTTCATAATTCTTTTGGTGGTGAGGGTAGCCCCATTTCGGAGCATAATGTTGAAAATTCTCAATACAATGAAATGATGAGGGATGCTTTTGGGACGTTTCCTAGGGTTCAATCCGAACCAAATGATGAGGCTAAGCGTTTCTATGAACAGTTACTTGAAGCTAGTCGTCCATTATATGAAGGTTCAGTGCATTCCAAGTTGTCTGTTGCGGTCAGATTGCTAAGTATTTAATCGGATAGTTCTATTTTCCAAGCAGGCATGGATTCTATTATTGGGCTTGTGAATGAACTTAACCCGAGTAACATTGACTTACCAAAAGATTTCTACACTGCTAAAAAATTGGTTTCTAAGTTGGGTCTTTCATCAGAGAGAATTGATTGCTGTGAGAAAGGTTGCATGCTATTCTATAAGGATGACGCATCTCTAGAGAACTGTAAATTTTGTAATCAGCCTCGTTTTAAGAAGTCACAAATCCCAATACAAAAAAGAAAGTTCCAGTTAAAGCGATGCATTACTTACCTCTTATACCTAGGTTAAAGAGGTTGTATGCATCAATGACTCTGCTCCTCATATGAGATGGCACTACGAACATAGAAGGCCACCTGGTATACTCTGCTATCCGTCAGATGGAGAAGCGTGGAAGCATTTTGATAGGGTGTTCCCCGAATTTGCTAGTGAACCAAGAAATATTAGGTTGGGATTATGCACAAATGGATTTACTCCATTTGCTGTCTCTGCTGCACCATATTCATGTTGGCCGGTGTTTGTTACTCCATATAATCTTCCGCTAGAGTTGTGCATGACAAGTCCATATTTGTTCCTAACTTGTATTGTTCCAGGTCCACGCAATCCGAAAAGTTTGATTGATGTATACTTGCAGCCTTTGATTGATGAGTTACAATTATTATGGCATCAAGNGGGGCTAGGGGTTTGGGTTAATATCTGGGTTTTTTATATGATGATGGGGGATATATGTGGGGTTGTTGGGATTAAAAGGGGATGAAGGGGCTAGGATTTAGTGTGGGAAGTGGGTTAAAGGGTTAGGGCGGACGGGTCATGGGTCAAGAGGGAGTGGGCTGCCCGATTTGGGCCATGTTCTTGCTTGAAATTGGGCCAAATTTTTGGGTTTTCTTCAATTCTTAAGGTCCACGCATGAATAAGGCTTAAATTTTAAATAATTTAAAATCAATTAAAGTAAAATATATCATACTATGAAACTACTTTTTTATGTATCATTTTTATATAAATTATTATATTCAAAAAAAAAAAAAAGAAGTGAAAGTCATGGTAAAAACGAAAAATATATTGCCATAAAAATATTAATAACCTAAACTAAATAGGATAAGATAGAGCATGAAACTATTTTTGTATTTTTTTCAATTTTTGTGCCTTAAAAATAGAACTAAAATTAGTAATAAAGTAAAAATCCTATAGAAATAAATCTAAATAAATATCTTAAAAATACTAGGACTACTAGAGGTGATTCTAATGCGCGGGTCAAAATTACATGTCTTGGTAATAATGACACACCGTATAAAAATAAAGGACTAGGAATATGAAGATATACTACTAGTGCTACTACTACTGGTAAGACAAAGCTAAACTCTAGACTGTCTATTAACCCACCACCCTAATTCTCGACCTCCACACCTTTTTATCGAGGGTCATATCCTCGGTAAGCTGGAGCAGAGCCATGTCTTGCCTAATTACCTCACCTCAGCTCTTGTTAGGCCTCCCTCTACCCCTCCTCTAACTCACCGTGGGCAGCCTCTCGCACCTCCTAATCGGGGCATTAGAGCCTCTTCTCTTCACATGTCCGAACCATCTCAGCATCGATTCCCGCAGCTTATCTTCCACAGGAGCCACACCCACCTTGTCCCTAATATATTCATTTATAATCTTGTCTTTTCTGGTATGCCCACACCTCCATCTCAACATCCTCATTTCTGCTACTTTTAACTTCTTGGCATGAGATTTCTTGACTGGTCAACTCGGCTCCATACAAGATGACCGGTCTAACTACTACTTTGTAGAACTTGCCCTTATGTTTAGGTGGCACATTCCTGTCACACAAAACACCATAAGCGAGCTGCCATTTCAATCACACAATGTGCGACATCCTCGTTAATCTCTCCTTACTCTATATTATAGACCCAAAATATTTAAAACCATCTCTTGGCTAAATGAGGTCAATAACTTTTAATTTCTTAAAAATTACAACTCTTATTTTTAGTGATGAATGATCAAAATATACTACTGACAAGAATGTTGTATACGTGGTGTTACTAATAAACGTGTCATACTTACACGACGCCACCATTCCCCGTCCCTTGCAACTTCCAACTATGAAACCGCTGCAACACACTTTTCTCTTCAAGAAATACATAGGGATAAGATTAACAATTATTTCCAGTTGCAGCAACAAATATGGCAGCTATGTCAATAACCAAAAACGCCATATTCAATTACCTTTCCAAGACTTTTCCTCAATACCCTTCGCTCTTTCTCCATCGTAATGTTTCACGTGTTTGCTTCTCCTCGTCCCCTACTTATTCCGAGGTTTATTACTCACTCTCTCCTGTTTATTGTTTATATGCAGCTAATGCTAGTTACGATGTAATTTTTGTATTTAATGGCAACTTTCTCTAAGGTTTAGTTCATGTCCATATTATTTTGGTCCAAATTAAATATTCATTTATATAATTAAAAAAAAATTCAATTTATTTTTTAAAATTACTCTTATTACTTATCCGTAATAAGTAAGTTATTTAAGTGCTACTATAATTATGCTGCAAACATTTAATTAAGGGTAATTTAATCACACTAACTATTTTTGTTTAGAATTTAATATTTCTCACTTATTGTGGATTGGACAGAGTAAAAGAAAAGCAGACTAAGATAAAGATTACTTATAGAAAATGATACAAATTTGGCGGAGAGAATAAAGTAGAGGAAATGCTATTATTGGAACTTTGGTCCTAAAATATGCCTGAACGTTTGTACAACAATTACAGACCCAGTGAAATTTCACAAATGGAGTTTAGGAAGGCTAGTACGTATATAAATTTTATCCCTACCTTGTGAGGTAGTAGAAGTTTTCAATTGACTCTCGGTATAAGAAAAAATGCAAATATGCCAAAATGTTTGTAAGGTTATAAAACATTTGACACTTATGGTCTTTAATTTGTATAATATTTATATCGTTAAAAAAGTTTTTTTTTTAATAAAGAATAAAATGAGAAGTTAAAGTTAAAGTTTTTTTTTTTAAATTTAGAAAGATATCATTCTTTTTAGACCACGGAAAAATAATGTCATTTTTTAATAGAGGGTAGTTCTTTTTGTAAATTTTTGTACTTAATTGCTTCTTTTTCTAAGGTTGACTTCTTGTCCGTTTATGTTTAAGGGGTATCATGCGTCAGATGATTATAAAAGAAAACCAGACTATGATAAAGGTTATAACGACGATAAGACCGTGGCAGATGCTGGGGATAGGATTGCTGAGATGACTGAGAAAACCAAGAAAAGCATGGAAGAATCCATGGAAAAAACTTCAAAGAAAATTGAAGAAGCGAAGAAAAAGTCGAAGAGTACAAGTGCAGATAGCATAAAGGACAAGACAAGTGAATTGGCACAAGAGACCAAAGATAACGCAAAAACTAAAGCACATGATATCAAGCAAAAGATTAAAGACACGCCGCAGCCTATAGAGGTTATTCATATTCCTCTTCGATTGTTTCTTTTGCTTCGATGATCTTATTATTTTATTGTTGTTACTGTTTTTTGTTACTGCTTATTTTCCATTACTGTATCCATTATTACATTTCTTTTCAACAATGCTGTGACTATACTTTTACTGAGCCGGTGTATCGGAACCGCCTCTCTACCTTCGAGAGGTAGGAAGGTAAGGCTACATCCGCACTATCCTCCTCAGATTCTACTTATACTGGTTTTTTTTGTTGTTGTTCAATTTATGTCAATTTATTTAATTGATCCCAGGTTTAAGAAAGAAAGAAAAATATGAAAACAGTTAGGATTTACTGGTGGTAAACATGTCATCAACGTTGTGGTAATGAAATGGTTGAAACTTAGTGTTAAAAATGCCATAACACTTGAATAGCTATAAAAGCTAGGATAACATGAGAAAGTTCAACTAAACTAAACTTTTTCAAATTTATAAAAAGGTCATATAAATTTGATATCGGAAACAACCTTTCTACCTTCACAAAGTAGGAGTAAGGTTGCGTACACGCTACCCTACTCAAACTCCACTTGTATGATTACTACCCTACTCAAAAGGTTGCGTACACGCTACCCTACTCAAACTCCTCTTGTATGATTACTACCCTACTCAAACTCCACTTGTATGATTACACTGGGTTTGTTCTTATTGTTATTGAAAAGTAAAATCATTTCCATTTGAAATGGCAAAGGAGACTAAGGAAAGAGCAAAGAAGAAAGCTCAAGAAGTGAAGCAAAAGACTAAAGATACGACGGAAACTATGGCGGATAAAGCACAAGATATGAAGAAGACGACTAAGCAGAAAATGCAGGACGTATGGGGTGCAGCAAAGGAGACAACGCAGAAAATTAAAGAAACTATGGTTGGTAAATCGGATGACAATGATAAAAAATCAATTGATGATTATATTGAAGATCATACTGGAAAAACAAAGGAAGAAGATGTAGTGAAGTTGAAGAGACGTACAAGAGAGTCTGATAACAAGAAATATTGAAATAGGAGGTGGAAAATGTTTAGCTAAGGTGTTTAATATAGTTGAACTCTTTTATCTCTTCATTTTGTTTTCATCATTGCTTTTTGCTTTTTACGTATATACTACATAATATGTTTTCCCTGATATTTGGAATTCTTTTATATTTACTTTGTTACAAAAAAAGACGGCAAGAATTTTCACCGGAATTCATTTGCACTCTGATATTATCGATGTTCAATAGTTATTATAGTAATGATTGAATCTGCTATATAACCTCACGAGTACAAATAGACCAATTGATGATATAGCAATGAAAATAGAGATCATTTTGAAAATATGGTTCCCTCCGATATTATTAATGTTCAATAGTTTTTATAGTAATGTCTGAATCCACTATATTACCTCATTCAGTGAGTATAAACAAAGCAAATGACGGTATAGCAATAAAAATAGGAATGATACCGGAAAATATGGTCCGGAAGAATCTGATAAAGCTTGGATTCGAAGTCAATCTATGTAAAATTATCTAGGGTTGAAGCTACAACGTAGAGAGAGAAAAGAAGCTTCTAGCTTCTGTATTTTGGAAAAGATTTTACTAGAATGAACTGAATGAATTGTTTCCATACAATCCTAAGCTATATGGGCCAAATGTAACCGGATAAGTGCATAAATACAAGAGTGGGCTTTTGGGCCCAATACAAAAGTAGTAAAAGAAAAGAAAATAAAGAGGTCCAATGTAATGTTTAAGTGATATTCTCTTTATACAGCGTTAGGGGTGTGCATTCGATTTATCGATTCGATTGTGACCCTTATCGATAATTACTTATCGATTATCGATTTGTACATATGCTTATCGTTATCGTTTCAATAAGGTTTCGATTTTTTCGATTTCGATTTATCGATTTTGGTGGCTTATCGATTCGGTTATCGATTACACCAATAAGAAAATTTGCGGGATTCCATGGAAAGTATATCGCTATAAACGCGCCTAACTAATATGGACAAAAAGAAGCTAAAATAAGACGAACACCATTTATAATATAAAAATTGTGTCAACAAGCACATGCAACAAAACTAAAGTAAGGGATCAAATGTATGCCACCAACACTCCAACGGTATAAAAAATACAAAACAAAACAAAACACATCATCACGGCTAATTCTGTTTCCATTAATTTGAACTTCATTCCCTTGATCTTTAAATATGATCATTCCTTAAATGTGGTAGAGGAAATAATAGGGTAAGGGACTTAGGGTAAAGGAAAGGGTATAGATTAGGGAAAATAATATTGTATAGCCGCTTTCAAAATAGTAGCGGAATATATATACATTCTGTATGTTATATTAATCTACACAAATATGTAATTACTCATTTAACAAGTGTCTTACAGTCTAGGGGTGTGCATTCGATTTATCGATTCGATTTTGACCCTTATTGATAATTACTTATCGATTATCGATTTGTACATATGCTTATCGTTATCGTTTCAATAAGGTTTCGATTTTTTCGATTTCGATTCCGATAACAAATAATCGATCCGATTTATCGATAAACCGATTCGAATGCACACCCCTAATCACGAGAGTAGCTTCGCGATCGTGAAGCACAAGGTATCAGACACCAGAAACGGCTGAAACCAGCTATCTCTTATGTCCAAAAATGATATGTAGCCTACCCGAAACTCCACCCGAGTCCCTCGGGCTCCAAACCAAATATGCACACAAGTGTAATAACATCATATGAACTTGCTCACACGATCAAAACACCAAAATAACATCTGAAACTATGAATCGGATATCAAAATGCATGAAATTGCAAAGAAAACTCAAGAACTTCTAAAATCACAACCAAGCGTCCAAATCCTATCAAATCAACTCCGATTTGCACCAAATTTTGCAGACAAATTTCAAATAGCAAAACGGACCTATACCAAGTTCTGAATCAAAATTCGAACCCGATAACCATAAGGTTAACCAACGGTCAAACCTAGAAAATTTTCAAACCTTCAAATTACTAGCTATCGACAAAACAAGTCAAATCAATCTAGGGACCTCCGAATTTAATTACAGGCATATGCCCAAGTCCATAATCACGATACGGACCTACCGAAATCGTCAAAATACCGATCCAGGATTGTTTACATAAAATATTGACCGTAGTCAACTCAACTTATTTTTAAAGGCCAAAAATTATATTTTCTTTAAATTTTTACGTAAAAACTTTTTGAAAAATGACACTGACTACGCACGCAAATCGAAGAATATCAAATGGAGCTATAAAGGTTTCGAAATACGAAAATAAGGGCTATTACTCAAAACGACCTATCGGGCTGTCACATTTCAATAAATTAAATAGTTATTTCGTTTTTGTATACTACTCAAATATATATATATATATATATATATATATATATATATAAAGCGGTGCCTGATGATACTGCTTAAGCTAAGGTGGCTCCGCGGCCTGGTTGAGCCTAAAGCTTATTTAAAAAATATTAAGACTCTATGCTGGTATTTGAAGAAAGTAACAAAAGTCTCCGAAGTTCAGGTCTGAGAGTATCATTTTTCTTTTTTCCTGCTTTTTTAATGATAAATAGTTCAACTGTGGAGCCCGCAGAATAGTCCGCTGGCAGCTATGAAAATCAATAGTTGAAACTACTGTGGTATGGACAATTCGCGTGCAGTTCTTGCTCTTAAAGAAGCTAGTTAGAAGGAATAAGCTAAATGTAATTTTCTTGATTGGAACTCTTGTGGATGTTACAAAAGTTAAATAAGTTCGCAATAAAATTAGTTTCATTTATTCTTTTATTGCAAATAAAATTGGTAGGAGTGATGGTTTGACTGTATTTTAGAATAATAATAACAATAATCTTGTGAGCATATAAACTTATTCTAATAATTTTGATAGACATTATTTCTCCTATGATCGAGGAAAAATGGAGATTAATGGGTTTCTATGGCCTTCCTAAACAGCATAGAAGGAGAGACTCTTGGGCTATTTTAATTCATTTGAGTCCTATTTCTCGGCTACCATGGTATAGTATAGGATATTTTAATGATATTTGTGTTGTTAGTGATAAAAAGAAAGGTGCGGTCTATCCTCAAAATTTAATTGATGGTTCTTGAGATACTCTAAGTACTTATGATCTTCAGGATTTACCTATTATTGCTCATCAATTTACTTGGGAGAGAGGTCGTGGGTATGCTACACTGCTAGAAATACGCTAATTTCCGATCGAAATTTTCGACTGAAATTTTCACAAAATATTTCATATATATTTTTAAAACTTTTTTTGACCACATTTTCGCCCAAACGGTCGCAACTTTTGGCGAAAAATTTATTTGACTGGTTTGACTTTATTTCTGACCGATTTGGTCGGTAGTTTTTTTTAAAAAAATAAAAATAAAAATTCCGACCGAATCGGTCGGAATTCCTTTTTAAAAACCCTACAGCCCCTCCCCAAAAAACAGAAGCTCGGTATTCATTCTCTCATCTCTCCCTCTCGTCCCCAAGGTCCTCTCTTTCTCTCGTCCTTCTCCCCCGTCCCCAAGCTCGTATGTTTGCCCTCTCTCTCGTTTCCTCCTCCCTTCTCCCTCTCCTTCCTCCTCCCTTTTCCCCTTAATTAATTATCTTTTTTTTTTTACTTTATTTTGCAGGCGTAGCTCGCATGGTCGGCGGCGGCAGCAGCTCCTCAGTCGACTTCTCCGGTATTTTGTCCGTCGAGGTAAGTGTTTCGTTGAACCACATTAAGTATTGGATATCTCATTGTTTGATTGATAATAGAATTTTTTTGATAATAATTATGAAAATTACCATTAACAAAAACAAAACAATACACCTATAGAGCACTTTTTAGAATGATATTAAATGAGTCAATGAGTCTTTGCTTTTTTTTAGGGCGGGGGGGGGGGGGAGTGATTAAAAATTTCACAAATTCTTTAAAGGTTTTGTTATTTGATTTCTAGGAATTTTATGATCTTTGCGTTTGCGTGTAACAAGTTTTCTCTATTGGTCTTTATTATTGAAATTTTTGCCATGGTGTTATGCTTAGAATGTTGGTACGGGTTTTTCATCATATTCTTTGACTTTGATAGTCTTGTAATTTTTTGGCATTTTTAATTTCCTTGAAATCTCTTGTACATTTTCTAGTTTTATGTACTTTAAGACTTTAATCTAACCTTAAGGTTCTTCAACCACCTCCCCACCACAAAAAAAATTGTACTGATTTTCTAGAAATCTAAGAAAGGTGTGTGAAGCTGTAATTAACAGAGAATGGAGGTTTGTATAGTACTGTTTATATTGCTAGCTATAACTAGTTGATGGTAGTCAAACCATGATATCATAAAGAACTTTCTTTTCGCAATGTTCTCTGATTCCACTTGGAGTAGTTGTATCCTTCTCTTTCATTTCATTATCCCACATTAGTAGTTGTTACATACAAGGTGTAAGGATACTCTTAATGGTTTGAGGACTTTCGGGGAGAAAATGACTGATCAGGATTAATTTTTCCAAGAATTATAATCAAAGAAACATATAAAATAATATAGTAATATTTCTATATTCACTTTTTAGAATGATATTAAATTTAATTTTTTTCAATTTCAACATGAAGATTAATATGTAAATTTAAGAAATCATTAATTAATTTGGATTATATGAACATTTAAGAAGCTATTCAAATTTAATTAGTATATTTAAAGACTTATATTATTTAGAATAGGGATTAATGTGATATTTCGAGTGTTAAAAATATTAATTTAAAAAATAAAATATATTAATTAAAGTGCTTTGAAAGAGTATAACTTTTTAACCAGTTTAAATAAATCAAATTACCTTAAATATCTCATTTATAGATTTTTATTTGTGTAGATGAAATTTGTGCATCGTAGATGGATGTATAATAGGAATCATCTTAATCGTGCGGGGTTGAGGGATGAATTTATTGAATGAGGTTGCTGAATTTATTGCTAAGGCTCAAACACTTGATGATTTTCTTATTGGAGGAAGGATTAGGTGTCCTTGTGTGAAATGTAAATGTGTTAAGTTATTGAAATCAGACGAAGTTAAAGTCCATCTCTACATGAAAGGGTTTATAGAAAATTATTGTATATGGACTGCTCACGGAGAGAATCATGCTAGTTTAGATGATGCTAACTTTCATAATTCTTTTGGTGGTGAGGGTAGCCCCATTTCGGAGCATAATGTTGAAAATTCTCGATACAATGAAATGATGATGGATGCTTTTGGGACGTTTCCTAGGGTTCAATCCGAACCAAATGATGAGGCTAAGCGTTTCTATGAACAGTTACTTGAAGCTAGTCGTCCATTATATGAAGGTTCGGTGCATTCCAAGTTGTCTGTTGCGGTCAGATTGCTAAGTATTAAATCGGATAGTTCTATTTCCCAAGCGGGCATGGATTCTATTATTAGGCTTATGAATGAACTTAACCCGAGTAACATTGACTTACCAAAAGATTTCTACACTGCTAAAAATTGGTTTCTAAGTTGGGTCTTTCATCAGAGAGAATTGATTGCTGTGAGAAAGGTTGCATGCTATTCTATAAGGATGACGCATCTCTAGAGAACTGTAAATTTTGTAATCAGCCTCGTTTTAAGGAAGTCAAAAATCTCAATACAAAAAAGAAAGTTCCAGTTAAAGCGATGCATTACTTACCTCTTATACCTAGGTTAAAGAGGTTGTATGCATCAATGACTCTGCTCCTCATATGAGATGGCACTACGAACATAGAAGGTCACCTGGTATACTCTGCCATCCGTCAGATGGAGAAGCGTGGAAGCATTTTGATAGGGTGTTCCCCGAATTTGCTAGTGAACCAAGAAACATTAGGTTGGGATTATGCACAGATGGAATTACTCCATTTGCTGTCTCTGCTGCACCATATTCATGTTGGCCGGTGTTTGTTACTCCATATAATCTTCCGCCAGAGTTGTGCATGACAAGTCCATATTTGTTCCTAACTTGTATTGTTCTAGGTCCATGCAATCCGAAAAGTTTGATTGATGTATACTTGCAGCCTTTGATTGATGAGTTACAATTATTATGGCATCAAGGTGTGGAACATATGATATATCAACCAAACAAAACTTCAGATTGCATGCTGCTTTGATGTGAACTATAAATGATTTTCCTGCTTATGGAATGTTGTCCGCATGGTCGACTGCTAGAAAGTTAGCTTGCCCTTGTTGTATGGAAGACACTAAAGCATTTACTTTGAAACATGGAGGTAAAAATACATGGTTCGACTGCCACCTGTAACGACCCGACCCGTCATTACAGGAGTTACCGCCCCGTTTTCCCCGTCTTATGCTTCTATATGTTTCATTATATGTGTTTGGAGAATTTGAAGTAATTCGGATAGAGTTCGGTTAGAAATGAGACAATAAATCTCTTTATGAGAAGGTTAGTTTGGAAAAGTCAACCGAATGTTGACCTATGAGTTAGAAGGCTCGGAATGGATTTCCGATGATTCGACTAGTTTCAGGGGATGATTTGTGACTTAGGAGCGCAATCGGAATTGAATTTGGAGGTCCGGTGTAGAATTAGGCTTGAATTGGCTAAGGTTGGATTTTGGCGGATTCCGGATGGTAGGTGAGATTTTGATCCGAGGGTCCGAATGGAATTCCGAGAGTTGCAGTAGCTCCGTTAGGTGATTTTGGATATGCGTGCAAAGTTTCAGATCATTCGGAGGTGTTTAGGTCGGGTTTTAGATCAAATGCAAGTTTCGGAAGTTTTAGTTTAGCCTAGGCTTGAATCCGTGGTAATTCGATGATTTTGATGTTTATGATAGTGTTTTTATGTTACGAGCAAGTTTGAATGAAGTAATAGAACATATCTGTGCATTTGGTTGAGGTCCCGAGGGCCTCGGGGTGATTTCGGATGGCTAACGGGTAATTTTGAACATGAAAAGTGCAGCAGAAAATTGCAGAGGAATTTTACTCTATGCGATCGCGTAGGTCTGGATGCGATCGCGTAGAAGGCCTGGAGGGGGTGCTCAGACTTGCTCTATGTGATCGCATGAGGTGGTCTGCGATCGCATAGATATGGGGGATGGTTCAGTGCGGTCGCGTGGGTGCGTATGCGATCGCGTAGTAGGAGGACTCAGTGCTTTGCGATCGCAAGGAGTCTTCTGCGATCGCGTAAGAGGAATTCGAGGGCCTGAATTTTTGGCCTATGCGATCGCAGGGGTAGTGATGCGATCGCATAGGGGTCGCTACAGTAGTCGGACAGAATGTTTTAAAACCCTTTGGTCCGCGACCCACATTATTTTTCCACGATTTTTACTCCGCCAAGAGAGCTTTTTGAGCGATTTGAAGAGGGTTTTCAACGGGTATTGATTTGAGGTAAGTCTTTTGACTAGAAAACACCATTTTATGGAAGAATCAACACTCAAATTCATGAAAGTGGGTAGAAATTGTGAAGAACTAGGGCTTGGTTTTTGAAAACGAATTTTTAGGATTTGAAAGGCCATTTGAGCTCCGTTTGCGGTAAACTTTATATGTACGGACTTGTGGCGAGACGAAAAATCCGTTGGTGTGATTTTCGGAATTTTTCGAGAAGTGGGCCCGGGGCTCAGGTTTTACCAACTTCGTGAATTTTAGTACTTTTCGAGTATTTTTGATTGGGTTATGTTTCTTTAACCCATATTTATGTATTCGTTGTGATTTTGACTAGATTCGACGCGTGAGGAGGTCGATACGAAAGGAAAAGTTATTGCGGACCATTCTTCGGCCGGTTAGAGGTGAGTAGTTGGTGTATATGATGGCCTAAGGGTTTGAAACTTCGGCTTATCACATTGTGACGCTATTGTAGGGCGTGACTCGCACCCCATGGCAGGTGCGGGATTGGTTATGACTGGGGATTGTGACTTGGTCCATCCCGAACAAGAATGATTCTATATTGGCGACTGATACGCACCCTGTATTGAATATATCTGGGCTTATTGCTGTGTTTGGGGCCTTGTGCCGATCTGTAGCATCCTTAGAGGGTGAATGTCATTGTGATAGCATGCTTTGTATAATCATTGATCTCAGTCCTGTGTCTAATCGCTGTTATAAAAAATTCTAAGTCACTAGTCCTGAAGTTAAATATCTAAAGTATATTCTTCTTAATAAATTGGAAATTGGAAAATTAATTGAATATGTTACGTGACTCATATGCATATTGTGGACTGAGTATGGATCGGGCTGCACACCGCAGCGAATGGTATGATTACATTGCGCTTGGGCTGAAGGAGCCCCTCCGGAGTCTGTACACACCCCCAGTGAGCGCCGTCGACGTTAAATGGATCGGGCTACGCGCTGTAGTGCTCATGTGCATTGCATTGCATCCTTACATTATACTTGACTGATATATTTGAAGTTGTTTTGCTGTTAGTTCGTAGTTAGGTGTTGGACTGTTAGTTTTAGCTTTACTTTGTGGAACTTCGTGGATTTCTTATCTTCAGACATTTTATATGCTTATTACTCACTGAGTCGGTAGTACTCACCCCTACTCCCTGCACCTTGTGTGCAGATTCAGGTGCACTGGAGGCTTGCTGAGCAGTCTTGTTTTCCAGAGCTATCAGAGTTGTCGAGGTAGCTGCTTGACGTTCGCAGGACCTGACTTCTCTTCCTATTTCAGTTTCATTTATATATATACATTTCCAGACTTGAGTATTTTCGTTCAGATATTGTTATTCAGATTGTTTTAGAGGCTCTAGACTCGTGACCCCAGATCTTTGGGAGCATTTTATCAGACTTCGTATTTTTTTCTCAGTATTATTCTATTATAAATATTGGATTATTATTCTAAAGCTATTATAATCTCTTTAGATTGTCGGTTTGAGGTTTGTGGTTGATTTGGGAACGATTGTGGTCAGGCTTGCCTAGCAATATTGTTGGGCGCCATCACGACCGGGTTTGGGGTCGTGACACATGCCCTTGTGGAACATCGACACCGCCAACGATCATATGGATTAAATGTTACGGTTCTTCCTGCTCATTTTTTCTGTTTGCACCTCTCTCCTTGAAGTGGTTCTTAGCTTGGTCATTGAGAAACTCTCGAAGATGACCCTCGTTGAACAATTGAGCTACCTCATCCCTCAGCTGCCTGCAGTCTTCGGTCCTATGGCCATGTGTGCCAGGATATTTACACATCAGGTTTGGATTCCTTTGAGAAGGATCGGTTTGTATTGGCCTGGGCCACCCGGTGTTCTATATTCTTCCAATAGCTGACACGATCCACGACACATCACACTAAAATTATACTCCGACAACCGAGGTGCTTCAACGGGGTCGGTATGTTTATCAAAACCATTCTTACTCATAAGTCCCCGAGAGCTTTGACCACGATCATTCCTTCGTTCGTTCCGAGAATTGTTACGCCCCAAAATGTTGTTTCTCCAATCGATATATGGCTGATACCATTCCTTGTTTGATCTTGGTTCCCTGTCCATATCCCTCGGGGCCTTAACTGCCAATCTATTAGGATGAACTTAACCCGAGGGGGCTCCTAATTGGTCTTCTTCGACCCTGATCTTTGACTGGTAGCGATTATTTACGTCTGACCAAGTTACAATTGGGTATTCGATCAGATTTTGCTTCAATTGTCATGATGCGATCGAACTCCGCTCGTTCAGACCCTACATAAAATCTTGTACTGCCCAATCATCTAAGACCGGTGGTAATTCCATTCACTCCATCTGAAACCGGGATACGAACTCCTTTAGCATCTCATTGTTCCTCTGTCTTATCTTAAAAACATCTAATTTCCTTTTCACCACCTTTATGGCCCCGGCGTATGCTTTCATGAAGGCATCTGCTATCATAGCAAACGAATCAATAGAGTTTAGGGGCAAGTTGTAATACCAAATCATGGCTCCCTTAGACAAAGTTTCCCCAAACTTTTTCAACAATAATGATTCGATCTCATCATCATTAAAGTCATTTCCTTTAATCCCGCAAGTATATGAGGTAATATGTTCGTTGTGATCGGTTGTTTCGTTGTATTTAGGTATATCGGGCATGCGAAACTTTTTGGGAATGGACTTCGGAGATGCACTCGGATGGGAACGACTTTTGTATGAACTTTTTGGCATCCAAACCTTTTAAGACCTGGGGTGCCCCCAGTATTTGATCAACACGGGAGTTATAAGTCTCCACTTTTTTGTCATTATCCTCAATCTTCTTTTCCTCGGACTCGATTATCTTGGTGATTTCCTCGAGTGTCCTCATAATTGTGGGATCAGTCCCCGAGCCGTTACCGCTTGATCTTTTCGTTATCGGCTCAGTACGTCCAGTGTTGTCTGGTTCAACTAAACTTGGAGTTTTATGTTGACTTTGAAGCTGAGCGATAGCAACCTGTTGAGATTTTAGCATCTCAAATATTACTTGGAGGCTAACTCCCCCATCTCTTATACCCTGTGTTCCTTGGCCACCATCGGGCTTCCCTTCGTACACTTCCTCCGGGGTCTATGCCTAAATCCGCGTTCCAAGCAATGTGTGAACTAACATCAATTGGTTCCAACTTTGGCACTTCCTTAGGGTTTATCGGTGGTACACCGACCCCTACATTGTTGTTTTTCCCTTGAAACCCAAGACCATTGTTGTCGTGTACAGGCGCATTTTGCCATTTTGACATGTTTTAGCCTGAGAAGAAAAATTCTTGACAAGAACAAGTGTAATATAATGTGTGTTATGAGAATCAGTACTGAAATAATCACTATTATCTTTAGCCCCACGATGGGCACCAAACTTTTTACCTCAAAAATATGAGTAACAATTAAACTTGATTTATGATTTTAAAGATATGTGATTTAGTTCAATACTAATTAATAACCAAGAATTATAACCTATAAATGAAAGAAATAAGTAAATCAAACCAGTGTGCAAGACAGTCTTGACCTCGAGCTAGGTGGCCTCGAGGTTGATTAAGAACAGTAAAATAAGAACAATCAAGTAAAAGGACGATTCTGATGAAATATGAACCAGAAAGTGAGAGAGTATGTTCTTTGCTAATGATTGATGATCCTTACAAATGATTGGGGTCCCCTTTATATAATGGGGAAACCCTAAATAGGGTACATTTCTATTTACAGTAAGGAATCTTATTTGGACCGCTGTCTAACCGCCTAGTACGGATTAGTACTAGCTCGTACAAATCTATTTCAGAATTTGTGCCATGATCTTGGGTACATGGCAGGAATCTTGCTCATTCTATTACAATCTCATAGCGGCACCATCTCGGGGTTGAGCATACTCGGTTCGATACTCATTGCGTACTTCGATCCTCGGGCCTTGTACTCTATCGTCGAGCTCGAGCCTGGTCCATCGAGCTCGAATTCGATCCATCCTTAACTCGGGCTTAAGGTGACCCCTCGAGCCCGTGGAATCGGGCATACCTGATTTCGACCGTATACACTTTTTACTGCTATTTTCTTCTTCTTTATGCTTAGAGTTTCTTCTTCTTCTTCTTCTTCTTCTTCTTCTTAGTTGCAAAATGAGTTTGTTAAATTTGTTGTTGTTTTGACAATTTGATAATTAAGATTTATTATTTATGATATTTGAAAGTTATGCTTCCAATTGGAGCTCATTTGGAGTAGATTTGGACATTGAATCGTGTATTAAATTGTTAAAATTCGAAGAACAAGCTTATGTTTATGTCACAACCCAAATCCATTATAGTCGTGATGGCGCCTATCACCGTTGTTAGGCAAGCAAACAATAATTCATTAACTTGACTATTCATTTTAATATTTTGAAATCCAAATTTTTCCTTCAATTAATAAGTATGTAATACAATTTACAGAGTACTTGAATATATATTCCCAACTACACTACTGGATAACTCATCAGTACCCCCAAAACCCGGTGTCACAAGTGCATGAGCATCAACCAGGGAGATAAAATAAACTACAACATCTTTTCAGAATACAAATTGAACAGGAAAAACATAAATATGCTGGAGGAGGCTCTGCTGACTACGGGTCGTAATATGGAATATAGCTCATCTAAGTCTCCGCATTAACCACATATCTCCTCCCACAAAGCCACTAGACATATATGAACCTGCACAAAAATGTGCAACAAGTGTAGTATGAGTACGTAAATCAACGCGTACCCAGCAAGTATCCAGTATAACCTCGAAGAAGTAGTGACGAGGAGTCGGCTCCCATACTTACTATGGGCTATAAATGAAAATATCGATGATATGAGTAAGCATGGATTGTATAGAGCAGCGGTAACTCAATATCATGAAGTAAGTAACAATTCTTTTGTTAATAAGAAATTTCAAAATTCATTTTTTTTATCACTTACCATTTTATATCTCAGGCCAATGAAGTAATATCAATTATTATGAATTCTAGAGCAACCAAATCAATCATGCGCAAATCATGCCGATGTCGTACGGCCCGATCAAACATAAATATAAACTGTGCACTACCGAGGGTCGAACGACACGAACCATAGATGCATCTATTTGCTACTGAGGCGTTCGGCCTGCTCCATAACAAGAGAAAACACATATAAGCAACCAATTCGAGATTTATTAAGGGTCAATGTTCAAAGAAATATAAATTCTCATTAACGGTCAAATGACCCGTCCAAAAGTCAAGTAGGTGAAGTTTAACCTTTTACAATTTCCTTACAAAGTTCCAATATGTTTTTAAAATTAAATTAACAAGTAGGATGCAAACATCGCAATTATAATATAATTTAGGTCCTAGACTACCCGAACATAAGAGTAATAGTAGCTACACATGGACTCTGTCACCTCGTGCGTACTTATCACCCACAATTAGAAGCGCATATTAATTCAATTCACCTATGGGGTTAATTTCTTCTTACAAGGTTAGAAAGGAGACTTACCTCGCTTCGAAGTTCCATAATCGGCTCCAATACCTTTCCAACAACACAAAGTAATGCCCACCGCTCCAAAACTAGTCATTAAATGTGCAAATCCGTAAATATATACTCTAATACTCATTATAATTCAATTCACAACATTTCCCAACTCCGCTCGGAAAGTCCACAAAATCATCCTCGCGCCCACGTGTCCGGATTTTAAAATTTTCGAAGATAAACTTTACCCATAACCCACAAACTCAAATATATAATTTATTCCCAATTGCATGCCCAAATTCGTGGTCAAAATCCAAGAATACAAAATTTCTAGGGTTTCTACCAAAATCCCAATTTCTACAAATTTTTCATGAATTTCCATGTTAAAATCCATATATAATCCAAGTATTTAACTTGCAATAGGTGGGAATCACTTACCTTGACATATATGACGAAATCTCCCCTCGAAGAGCTCCAAAAATCGTCCAACCAAATGAAAAACGGAGGAAAATGGGCCAAATCCCGTCTTTAAAATGACACTGCCCAACACTGTCCTTCTTCGCGATCGCGGCACTGCCCCTCGCGTTCGTGAAGCTCAACAACCTCACACTCATAAACATCTCTTCGCGTTTGTGACCCTCTGATCGCGTTCGTGAAGGCCAGCTGCCTTGCCCCTTCGTGTTCGTGTTCCCATCTTCGCGTCCGCGTAGGCCAAATGGTGTTGATACCCAATTTTGCCCTAATACTTTTTCAAAATATACACATGCCTTCAAAATAGCATTTTATGCATCATTATTTAGTTTACAAATGTATTTTCTATAATTTTTCATAATTTTAGAGCTTTTAAATTAATTTTCTTGCATCTAACTTATATAAATATTTAGTAATTATCCCTTTAAATTATTTTCTGATGACTTAGTTACCTAAAATTATTATTTTGCACATATAATATATGTTTCAATATTTTACTTCATTTAATATAATTACATTAGAATTTTTGAGCTATTTATCTAATTTTGCAATAATAGCCTATATTCACATACAAATGCTCTTTATTTATATTATTTGTGTCAAAGTTGCATTTTTATATTTTTTATAATACAAAAGTATCATTTTAAGCATTTCAGTGTGTAAATAATATTTTCATATATTTATTAAGTATTTTTTATAAATCATTTTGATAATTTTTAGGTATTTAAATAACAACCCAATTTTAAACAATTTTCGGACCAGCATTAGCCCAATTACCCCATGCCCAAAACCAAACCACACTTTTATTTATAACCCGACGGGTAACTCATTTTACACGACCCGCCCCGGCTCCCCTTTCTCATCTTGGCCGCTGATCTTGAGATCAACGAACCCTAATAAACTAACCCCCTTTAATTTAACCCCCACCTAGAAACCCTAACCCCATTTCCCTTCAGACGCCGCCTCTATATCATCTCTTCTCTTTCGCGAACCCTAGCCACCTCCCCTTAATTCCCTATCTTAATCCCACTAATAATGGGATTCGACCTTTGTTTGTTTACCATATATATATCCTTTTGGTATTAGTTGTCCGTTTGTGGTGTTACCTAGGTTCTTGCCTAACATGGTAAGCAATACCTTCCGAAATCGAACCAAATGTGGCTCGAATCTTTGATCCTGAGCATTATTTCATCTATATACGTTCAATACCATATTATGTGAGTCCGATTTCATTCAGATCTTTGTTGATTTACACTTTCCCTAAAAAACTAGGGTTTACCCGATTTTTCTCTTAAATTGATTTTGAAATGATTTTGCATGCTTTCTTTCTTTATTTGTTGTTTGATTTACTTTGTTTCCTTGTGTGTTCGTTCAATTTTTACTGCTATATAAACACTTCCCCATTCTCCTTTAAGAGAACACTTGAATCGACGTTCTTACTAAAATTGGGGTTTTTGCTATTCTCTTGTTCTGTATTTTGTTTTGGCCGGCTGAAAGCTTAGGCCACTAAGACCTTGTTACCTAACCTTCTCTTGGTGCGAGCGTTGCCCAGAGTTCTTCAAAGCTCTTGGGAACTTTGACGCATTGTGATTCTGGGTTCTTGTGGAATTTTATTCTTTACTGTTATTCGTTTAACTGGTGAGTTACCGGACTTTTGCCACTTCATTCCTATTTACCTGCCATTTGCGTATGTTTTCACTTCTGGAGGTCATAGCTTAATGTGTTTTCTAGGTTGTTCTTGTGTGCAATTCTGATTGCGTTACCCCAATTTTAGGTCTCCTTAACCTTTGACTTCATTATGTTGATAATTTGAAACATACATAAGCCTGATTTGAGTAAATTAGATTCTTCTTTAAGTCTGTTTAGCCAATATGTTATGAACTACTGCTATTTGGCACCTTTGCACTTGTCAGCATCTCTTTGGTGACTATTCCTGCTTCATGCTGTTAAATCTTTTATTTGAACATGCTATACCTGTATAATTTGTACTCTCTTTAGCTAACTAGTCAATTGTGTCCAAACATGAATGTTTACATTTACTATAGGGTACATGTCTATCTTCTTATCCTATTCTAAAATTGTGTGGTGGTATCTTACCTATGTAGCATGTTCTAATCCTGTATCAAGAGTTTTTTTATCAACCATGACTAGTTCTCTATCAATATGCCCTTTAGCATGTTTTTGGCTCCCTTGATTCACCAGTAGTTGTCATAATTTGCTTCCCTATCCTGTCTAAATGCTATTCTTCTATCAAATTAACATGTCTATTTTGTAGCACTAGGACCTATACTTAGCATAATTTGGATCTTTTAGTTTTTCACTCATTTGGTATTATGAATCTGGGTATGATAACTTTTGACAATCTTGCAAACTTGTTCTTTTCTAAACACTACTAGTGTGTGATTGCCTATGCGCTGAGTGTTGAACCTGTTTTTTCTTAAATCCCGTGACCTGCTTGATTATCTGCTCTATATGCTTAACTTGACTATGTCTGTACCCCTCAATTCTTGCCTCTCAACCATTGTCCACTCCCTTTTACTTGTCACCTATGCTTTCTGAACCTCTTATTCTTAGCCGGCTGAAAGCCAAGGCTATCAAGGTTTTATACTATTGACCTCCCTAGTATGAGCACTGCTCGAGGTCCTTTTGAGGCCCTTGTAAACTCTGACAAACTAGGGTTTAGGTCCTTAATCATTTCCCCTAACGCTGGAACCTGAATTATCCCAGTTCTTTCTTCTTACCGTCCCATGAACATGTAAGCTGGTTGGCTTAAGTAATTTAATGCTTGACAATATGATTGTGTGATTTAGCTTCGAGCTCTTCTATGGATTGTGGGTTGTTGATGAATATGGGTTTTTGTTGAAAGTCTGGGTATGCTACTGAAGGCCCAGAATGCTGGGTATTTATTTGGGCCTGTTGTGGGTTTATTGTCATTATTTGTATCACGTTTGTAACTACTTTATTGTTGGGACTGTAAAATTTTGTACCGAACAATAGGGTGTTAGTAAAATAGGGGAAGGGGTAGATTTTAATATTTTCATACAAAATGGGTAGATAATATGCCTATAGGACTTAGTAATTTATTTGCTATATGTGCTATTCAATCACTATGTGCACTATAGAAATCATGCAATTAGGGGAAGCGCGCACACACATTTCTTGCTAGCAAACATGAATAAAAAATGCAATAATCATTCTTGCTGCTACATGTGTCTAGAGAACCTGCCTATAGGAACAAATGTCACTGAAATTTCTTTAAATTCATCTCAGCATATTCACTAGAAATCATGCCTATAGGATTTTAATCATCTCATTCGTTACTGCATCGCTGTTAATCTAGAAAACATGTCTATAGGATTGAGTGTCATGATAAAAATAGGCTCCAAGTACTACACGTTTGAGATCCTGCCTATAGGGAATAATTGCTCGCCATAATTTGTTAATGCTAGACCACTCGACTACTGTTTTTTGTGCGTTACTGTTAGAGGGCATGAATAATTCTGGGGCTTTTCCCTAATAGATTTTGCTATTTTTGGACTTCATAGATCACCCAGGCATAACACCTATAGGTTTAATAACTTTACACTTGCAATTTCAATAATCAGCTTATAACAACTGTATAATCCCTTCTACAAGTGATATCTTGCATCTGAAATGGCCTGCATGTTTTACTTCAAAGTCACCTAGCAATCATGTCTATTGGGTTTAAGGTTCTTACACCACTTAACTTGAATATTTTTCTTGCGTGAATTTGTTGCTTAAGTGTGGAGGAAAATTTGAGCCTTAACTGCCTATATGAAGTCCAATGTGTTTTTGTATGGCGCCTAGTTTTGACATTTCTGATAAGCCTAAGTGTGGTCTAGATTCACCCAAATAGAGGTCCAATACCTCATGGACCATAGGTATGGAACATGTAGTACACACATAGGGTACGACTTAGAATTGAATTAGAACGCTTTTAGGTAACAACTTTAACATAGTAATCGGGTAGCAAGAGATGATAGTCTGTGCGCACTGAATAATATGAGTAACTCCCTATTATAAAGGAGTTGCGAATTATTATTTATGTTGCACGGGGTGATCCTGTAGGCTAAAAAACATAGGACCCCCCCCCTTTTCTTCATGTGTGGTTATTAGATCTAAATAATTGTATCTCTATATTTGTACTAAGACTTGTACTAACCTTATTGTAATAAAATTCTTTGACTTCTAAATTCACTTTATTTATTTGATCACCTAGTTTAAATATAATCCACATAATCTTAAGTTCGGCCAAGACCCACAGTTGTGGACCTCAAAGAGTGCCTAAACCCTTCTCTTTGAGGTAATTTGATCCCTTACCCGATCGTTGGTGACACGGACTAATTAAAATAGAGTTGTTTGCAAATAGGTTCCCTAACACACCTTTAAATCGTTAGATGGCGAATCTCCTCTTTTAATACCTCCTTTAAAAGAGTTGTCAAACGTCGAAATCCGCTTTTGCAAGAAAACGGGGCGCGACAACATGGTGACTCTGCTGGGGATATACTTATGCTCTTACCATTATGAATTCGGCTTATGTGGATTATTTTGTTTGTTATAAAATGCACATTCCTTTTCCATCTTTATTTGTATAATTTTGCTATTGCACGCACATCCCTTTCCCATTTACCTTTGCTTGTTTAAACCCGTTATAACATGCACATCCCTTCCCTTCTCCACCTTTATTTGCTATAATTTGTTATAACATGCACATCCCTTTACCTATCCACCCTTATTTGCTATAACTTCTTTTCATTCGCTTAAAGACTGCTATATCATGCTGCTCCCATCCCTACTCCCTTGTTTGTTTATTACATTTACGCATATATTTCACGAACTAACTTCTTCCTTTGTCTTTCTTTTATGTTTTTCATGTTTTACCTTAATACTGTATTTACCACTTTTACATATTTATCATGCAAATATTTGGATGTGTTATTATCTCTGCATAAAGTATGCTCCACATCATACTCCACTCGTGCCAATTATTAACATAGCGGCCCTTGATGAGTGTCCGCGTTCTTCCAAAATCACCCCTTTTAAAATTGGAAAGGCTTATCTACGGTAGACTAGTCGATCAGTGTTGTAGTCGATGGTCCCGTGCCTTTCCATCTCAAATTGTCTACTTGAGAGTACTAGACTAGGCCATTCTACAAATCCTACACCAATATCAAATGCACATGCATCATGTTACACCTAGTACGGGTTATAACGTTGGCAACGTGATATCCTGCCAAGATAAACTCGTCCAAAGTACAACGAGATTTCCACAATCCCAACGGGCGCCGTCACATTATGTGCATTACTTGGAGAAAATATGCCAATATGTTGATCATTAGTGTGTAAATAGTCGAATATGGAGGGGGAAAGAGATAACTCTATTTGTTTGCAGAAAATGAAGCACGAAGTCCCCAGGTTCAGCATGGTCTAACCCATCTCACCTCTGCTGCTGGATTGGTGGAAAAATCTCGCGCCTAGCGACGAGAATCATGTGAGAAGGGTCCTTAGTAATCTGCCACCTTTGTTAGACATCTGACCGAATAGAGCATTGATTGAGGAAACTAATATATTTTGGGATGATAAAAGTGTTGTCTTCCGCTTTGGTGACATAGAAATGACCCCTCTCTTAGAGGAAATAGGAGGCTTCGCTAAGCTGCCATGGGATAGTCCAAGGTTATTAGTTCCGGAGAATCGCACCCCTCGCGGGTTTCCGAAAATGCTGGGTTTCAAGAAAAATGATGAATTTCTTTGTTTGAAGAATTTGTACATCCCATTTGAATTCCTTTATGAGCGTTATGGGCACAGTAAGTCATATTGTCTTCATCACGAGGAACTCGCCATTACTTCCTTGGGTTGGATGCACCGTCAAGTTTATGTGTTCATTGTCTGTTTCTTGGGGTCGCTGATATTTTCGATGAAAGGGGGAAGGATCCACACTCGTCTAGCCATGGTCGCCTGGACCCTAATGGAAGGCATTAAGGGGAAAACCTACACTATCATCCCCATGATCTTGGCTGAGATGTACCGCGCTCTAGATCGGTGCAAGCTGGGGTTCAGGCACTTCGAGGGCTGTAATCTGCTACTGCAAGTTTGGTGATTAGAACATTTTCAAAGAGGAGAGTATCTCCAAGAGCTCCTGCGTTGACCATTGAATGAACACATAGCTTACCATCACCCAAAGAGAATGACATTTATCCCAGACAAGTTTGCACAACCTGGAAATGTTGTGAGCTGTGTGCGCTTCTTCAGCAATCTAACGGACGAGCAGGTACATTGGATGTTCGAATGGTTTCCTCGCAGTGAGTTCATCATCAGGTCAGGAGAGACTACTCATCTATTACTGATCGAGTTGAGGGGAACCAATCCTTATGCTCCAATAAGGGTAATGAGACAAGCGTGAAAAAAATAGGTTATACCTCGAGTTTCCAACATAGTCCAGTACAAAGCAGGTTTTAAAGGGTACGTTATACAATTCAAGTTAGAGGCACATCATATGTGGAATCAGAAGGTCATTGTGGAAAAGGATACTATTGAGCCTGACAAATATCATGTCGGTCATGTGTACTTCTACCTATCATGTTTAGTGGATGATATAGCAGGAGACGTCAAGTTGGGAGTTAATCTGAAAACAGGATCATATATATGCTGCTGCTGAAGCACATGTCAAGTACATGAGATTAGGCAAGAAGGTCTTTGAATATGAAGCTAGGCATCTAGAGCAACACAAAGTGAATGTGGAAGCAATTAACGAATGGATGGAAATTGCCAGCAAATCAACAGAGAGATTGGAACATCTGGAGCAAGGGTTGATAAAACTTGAAGGGAAAATGAGAAAGAGGGGTGCAATCTGTCAAAACATGGATGGCAATGAAGGAGGGCTCCTATCAAAGGCTTATCAATTGCTGGATATGCGCGAATTGGGGAATCTGATCGATGGAGTCAAGAGAGCCAAGCACGGGGAGGGTCCTTTTGGGATCGAGTAGATTATGGGAATGTTGTTTGACTGATTTCTAGTTTAGTTTAGATTTCGATTGTAATAAGGCAAATGCCATTAGTAACCTTCTTATAATTGTCATTTTAGTAAAGATTTGATTCAATTTCACATTAATGAAATGACGCAATCATTGGCATTATTTTTGTAACGACCTACCCGGTTGTTTAGAGAATTTACGCCCCGATTACCTATTAACTGATTCCCCCGTGTCTTTTTCTGCTATTATGATTTACCGGGATGGTTCATTTTGAGTTTCGGAGTGTTTTGGGACACTTAGTCCCTGAATGAGAGTTTAAGTCTTAGAATTTGGACCGTAGTTGAAACAGTGTGAAGACGGCTCTGGAATGGAATTGCATCGATTCCGTTAGCTCCGTTGGATCATTTTGGGCTTAGGAGCGTGTCCGAATTGTGTGTTTGAGGTTCATAGCTCATTTAGGATTGAAATGGTGAAAGTCGAATTTTTGGAGTTTCGGGCCGATAGTGGAATTTTTTATATCATGGTCGGAATCTGATTCTGAAAGTTGGAATAGATCTGTAGTGATGAATATGACTTGTGTGCAAAATTTGGGGTCAATCGGACATGGTTTGGTTGGTTTCGGCATCGGTTGTAGAATTTTGGAAATTCAAGTTCATTAGGTTTTGAATGGAGGGTGATTCGTGGTTTTAGCGTTGTTTGATGTGATTTGAGGGCTCGACTAAGCTCGTATGATATTTTAGGATTGGTGGGTATGTTTGGTTGAGGTCCTGGAGTCCTCGGGTGAGTTTCAGATGCTTAACGGATTTGTTTTGAACTTGGGCAGTTTCAGAAGTTTGCTGCCTACGGGCATGGGACCGCAAGTGCGGTGCCGCAGAAGCGTCAGGGTAGTCGCAAAAGTGGCTGGGTAGTCGCAGAAGCTGAAATGGACCAAGGCAACAGGAACCGCAGGTGCTGCTGGGGGACCGCAGATGCGGGACCGCAAATGCGACCCCAGCCCGGATAAGTGACCTTCGCACCTGCGATGATTTTTCCGCAGGTGAGGGACCGCAGATGCGGTGGACCCCTCGCAAAAGTGAGATCTCTGGCAAAAAAAGGGCCAAGTCGAGGGTTTTATCCCATTTTCAATTTTGGGACTTTTGGAGCTCGGGAGAAGGCGATTTTGTGAGGATTTTGAAGAGGAAATCGTTGGGTAACGATTCCTAATCCTATTTCGTTTATATTTCATCAATCTATAGTAATTTTCTCCATCTAATCAAGGAATTTGAGTGGAAAAATGGGAATTTGGGGAAAAAGTTTTCCAACTAAATTTTTGGGTTTTAATCGGGTTTTAGGTGTTGGAATTGAATATTTTTTGGACGAATGATCTTGTGAGTGAATGCGTGTTCTGGTAACTTTTTACCCGATTCCGAGACGCGGACCCGGGGAGGATTTTTGGGCGTTTTCCTATTTTCTTACCTTAGTTTCGATTTCATTAGTTGAATTAGTTGTTTGTAGTTATATTTACGTTATGTATTTGATTTGATTTGATTTGGGCCGCTCGAAGTTGGATACCCGTGACAAGAGCGTGATTTTGGATTGATTTGAGCTTGGTTCGAGGTAAGTGGCTTGCATAACCTTGTGTGGTGGAACTCCCCTTAGGATTTTTGTATTGTTTGACATATAAGCGTTGTGTATGTGAGGTGACGAGTGCGTACACAGGCTATTTGTTGCAAAACTCCGTTTTCCACTAGGTCTTAACTTGTTTCTCTTTGTTGAACTACAATATCATATGTTATTATCTTGATTAGCTTAGAAAAAAATGTTTACGTGTTAAACTGTCTATTTTAATTCTGTGTAGCATCTTCCAATGAACTTTTCCTATTTTTCTTAAATGCAAACTTAATTTAAACTGCAAATCCCTTGATATACCTGTTGTTTGTATTGACTGTGCTGCATATTTACTTTGGGACTACAGAACGGTATTCCGGGAGATCCCCCTGTACTGCATATTTACTTTGGGACTACGGATCGGTATTCCGGGAGATCCCCCAGCACTGCATATTTACTTTGGGACTATGGAACGGTATTCCGGGAGATCCCCCTGCATATTTACGTTTGGGAATACGGGACGGTATCCCGGGAGATCCCATGTTGCTATTGCTGTGCCTGGGCTGTTGTTCTTCTGTACTTATTTTTTTGGTTAAAACTTCAGTATTTACTTCTTTATTGCGATATTTCTTTCTGTTAAATTTATTATATTAAACCAGTAGGGCCCTCACCTGATCTCGTCACTACTCGACTGAGGTTAGGCTTGGCACTTACTGGGTACCGCTGTGGTATACTCATGCCCTTTCTTGCACATGTTTTTCGTGTACAGATCCAGGTACCTCTTCTCAGCAATACTTCCAGTGAGGCGAGGCGATCTTAGAGACTTCGAAGTATATCTTTCGTGTCCACAGACCTAGAAGTCCATCTCTATTCTTCAGGAAGTTATAGACTTCCTTTAGTTTCTTCATTGATAGATTTCTGGAGCTTAGACACACTATATATTTCTTTAGCTTGTGATTCATGAGATTCCGAGTTTTGGGAGCACATATGTTCAGTTCGAGAGTGTTTTATTGTATATTCCGTGCGGCATTTTAAACTTCTTTATTATATTTATCTGTTAAATTGTTAGTTTTCGTATCCTTGTTTCATTTCCACAAAACGTGAGGCTTACCTAGTCGTAGAGATTAGGTGCCGTCACGACAATTCATAGAGGGAGAACTTGGGTTGTGACAAGTTGGTACCAGAGCTCTAGGTTCATAGGAGTCATGAATCACAAGCCGATTTATTAGAGTCTAGCGGATTGGTACAGAGACGTCTGTATTTATCTTTGAGGGGCTATGGAGCTGTTAGGAAAATTCCACTTCATTTGATTCCTTGTCGTGCGAGATTATTGATTTCGAAATTCTAAATCTCTATCTTCTATTCTCTCACAGATGGTGAGGACACGTGCTACCGGAGATGACCAGGCACCCGCTGTCACGCCACGAACCTGGGGGGCGAGACTGGCACACCGTACCTTACTCGACCGAGTACCAACGTAATGTATCTTTCTTATTACATCATTATATACATGTGACATACGGGCCTAATAGGCCAATATAATCATTTATGAACTCAAACATAGGCCGACAAGGCCGTACAATCTTTCACGTATATGACATATGTCTACAAGCCTCTAAGAGTACATAAATGTCATAAAGGTTGGGATAGAGTCCCGCCATACCAAACAATACACGTCTAGATCATACTAACCAAACAAGCAACTCCGAAGCAAATGGAGCGCACCAACATCTTCCGCTGAGCTGATAGCCTACGTAGAGGGCTCTCGAACTGTCTATCGGGACCTGCGGGCATGAAACACAGCATACCCAGGCAAAAGGGACGTCAGTACGAATAATGTACCGAGTATGTAAGGCACATAAGTAAGTACATAAGAGACATGGAAGAAATATAGAGTACATGACTCAACCTGCAAGTCTGAATAACTTTGTTAATCATAAATTACTTTTAGCGCCATGCATATGCGTATGAATGTCATGTCGTGCATAGGTACATGTTTCATAACGTCATCAGCCTCTGAGGGCATCCCATCATATCATACCGGCCACTATGGGCAAAATCATCATCGTATACCAGCTGATGAGGTGGTGGTGCGTATATAACGCCATAACCTTTCACATATCCCATATATATATATATACATACATATATACGCGTATATAATGCCGTTTGAATACATACATATATATATGTGTATATAACGCCATTTGAATACATACATATATATACGTATATAACGCCGTTTGAATCATATTTCAGCCACTGTGGCCAACATCATTATCATATACCAGCTGAACAGGTGGTGGTGCGTATATAACGCCGTAACCTTTTCCCATATCCCATATACATATATTTACATATATACGCGTATATAACGCCATCTGGTCATGGGTCAATGCACATGTATGAAATGCATGAAAAATACGTAATAATCCCAATATTCCTTCCGGATAAACTTTTCCAGCTGAGTATTATTTTGAGACCCATAAACAGAAGATAATATGTTATGACACATGAAAATTCAAGAACATAGATATGTCTAATACTTCTATGAATAGAGTCATTTATGAAATTTGTGCATTTGCACATTTCGTTCGTATCGTATGGATCATGCCAAAAGAAAGAAGGGATAACCTTAACATACCTGTTCCTCGAATTATTTGAACGAATCTGCTTCTGCGAAATATGGATGAAATTTTAGCTTGAAATATTGAAACGAAATTTGGACGAATTTTTGACAGAATGAGATGTAATTGGAACGAAATTCTTGACTTGAATTATTTGAAATGGAACATTTCTGCTTCTGAAATTGGAACCAACCTTTGCTATGAATTTTTGAATGTTGGATGAAAAGATACTGTTTCTAACTTCCTTGGTTTGAAAACCAAATACAGAAATGTGCCCTTTTTTATCTAATGAATTGCTTATTAAGTTTCCTTGAAATTTTGAAAGGAGTAACGTTGCTGGTTCTTTGAAACTTTGGAAAGAATACGTTTTTGATTTTGAAGGGAATACGTTTGGTTCCTGGGAATTTTGGAGAGAGGTACGTTCTTTTTGTTCCTTGGAATTTTGATTCATATGGGATTGTATAACCAGACAATTCACTATTTAGGATAGTTATCCATGCCATACTTTTTTATGTCTAGGTAGCAGCATAAGTGACTACTTAGTTACTTCCAATCTTGTGGCTTCTTGCCACGTGGGGTGGGGGTGAGATATTAATTTTTTTATCCACTTATTAGTTAACTGGATAATATCCTGTTACCCGGTAATTAATCAATTACCCGCATAATTTAAAAATTATCACAAATTACTTAAAATTCTATTTTTTTAAAAATACTTCATGTATACTTTATATATTATACCACCGTGGTCATATGGTACCTTGCATGGTACTAGTTCATAATGATCGGATATTATCGCTCGACCCGTATTTTATTCCAAATTGACCACTTTCAACGAAACTCGTTTTCATTAATCCGTGTACCCCCTTATTCTTCATAACGCTTATTTATCGCTTGCTATAAATAGCGTCAGTACGTTAACGTCAAAATGATCTCATTCCCAAGTCTATGTCGGTTAACTGAAAACAAAATTTTAACGTACGAAAATCGCGAGATGTAACACCCGCACCCCCTGCTAGAGCTGCCAGAGGCCGGGGCCGGGGTAGAGGCCGAGGACGCGCACGTGGTGCAGCCAGAGCACTCGCGCGAGCTGATATAGAGGAGCTACCAGCAGCTCCAACCGGATCCCAGGCACCTGATACGCCTACTACTACTACTACTCCAGCTCCCTAGGAGACCCTCGCTCAATTCATGTGCATGTACAACACTCTAGCTCATGCAAGGTTGATTCCTCTTGCTGTAGCTACATCTTAGGCTGGCGGAGGATCATAGACTCCCCCCGCCCGCACTCCAGAGCAGCCGGTTCAGGTTGATCAGATCCCAGAGGTTATACCAGTACTGCCTCCAGCTCTAGTTCAGCCCGAGGGTAAGGCAACAACTTCAAAGGAGGAGAAAGAGAGGCTTGAGAAGTATAAGAAATACAAGCCTCCTACATTCAGTGGCCTATCCTTAGAGGATGCTCAAGGATTTCTAGAGGAGTGCCACCGTATTCTCCTCACTATGGGCATAGCAAAGTCGAGTGGGGTCCCTTTCACTTTATTTCAGCTTCGAGGGATAGCCTATCAGTGGTGGCGGACTTATGAGTTGGACAGTCCGGCTGAGGCATCTTCCCTTTCAAGGACTCAGTTCTATGAGACATTTTTGAGAGAGTATGTCCCTCAGAGCCTCAAGGACGCATGGCGCGCGGAGTTTGAGCATTTACGCCAGGGTACTGTGACTGTTTCTATGTATGTTGTCCGTTTCAGTGACTTGGCTAGACATACACCGGCTTTGGTTTCTACAATTCGAGAGAGGGTTCGTCGATTTATTGAGGAACTCATTCCCAGCATCATGACTAGCATGGCCCGTGAGCTTGAGGTGGATATCTCGTATCAGCAGGTGGTGAGTAGTGCTAGGAGGGTAGAGGGCATGCTTGCTCGTGATATGGAGGAGAGAGGCCAAGAGGTCTCGAGAGTCGGACCATTATTCTAGTACCCGTGCCCTAGCTGCAGTTTGCCATGGTAAGGGTTATGTGAGTCAGCCCATTCATTCAGTTCTTCTAACAGCCAGTGGTATTCTAGCTCCGCCTTGACCTCATGAGCCTTATTATGCACCTCTAGTATCTAGTGTGCCTCCTGCACGAGGTGCCATCAATGGTCAGTCATGCAGACCTGGCCCGAGTAAGTCACAGCCGCCACGTCCTCCCTGAGCTTGTTTTGAGTGTGGCGACACTCGCCATATGGTGAGGGATTTCCCTATACTTAGGAAGGTTGAACCTCCACAGACTTCTCATCCACATCATGCTCCACCAGGTCCTCAGGCTATGTTACAGCACCGGCTGCCACCCCACCTGCTCTGCCAGCCCGAGGTGGAGGTCGGGGTGGTAGGGGTTGCCCTAGAGGGGGAGATCAGGCTAGATACTATGCCCTTCTTGCTCGTACAGAGGCTGTTACTTCAGATTTTATCATTACAAGTATTGTTCCGGTCTGTCATAGAGATGCATCGATTCTATTCAATCCAGGCTCCACTTATTCTTATGTGTCTTCTTATTTTGCCCCGCATTTGGGCGTATCTCGGGATTCTTTGAGTGCCCATGTTTATGTTTCTACTCCTGTGGGAGATTCTCTTATTGCGGATTGCGTTTATCGGTCGTGTTTTATTGCTCTTAGTGGTTTTGAGACCAGAGCCGATTTTTTATTGCTCAGCATGGTAGATTTCGACGTTATCTTAGGCATGGACTGCTTGTCGCCCCATTATGCTATTCTTAATTGTCATGCCAAGACTGTGATGCTGGCTATGCCAGGTTTACCGCGATTAGAGTGGAGGGGTACGTTAGATTACACTCCCAGTAGAGTTATTTCATTTCTTAAAGCTCAGCGAATGGTTGAGAAGGGGTGTGATGCGTATCTAGCTTATGTGAGAGATGTCAGTATTGATACCCCTACAGTTGATTTAGTCCCTGTAGTGTGGGATTTCCCTAATGTGTTTCCAGTTGATCTTCCAAACATGCCGCCCGATAGAGATATTGAATTTGGCATTGATCCGTTGCCGGGCACTCAACCCATCTCTATTCCTCCTTATCGTATGGCCCCTCCTGAGTTAAAGGAGCAATTACAGGAATTGCTTGATAAGGGCTTTATTTGGCACAGTGTGTCACCTTAGGGTGCTCCTGTCTTGTTTGTGAAGAAAAAGGATGATTCTATGCGTATGTGCATTGATTATCGCCAGTTGAAGAAAGTTACAGTGAAGAACCGGTATCCTTTGCCTCGTATTAATGACATATTTGATCAGTTACAGGGTGATCGAGTGTTTTCTAAGATTGACTTGCGTTCAGGTTATCATCAGTTGATGATTCGGGAGCCAGACATCCCGAAGATCGCTTTCAGGACTTTGTGCGGTCATTACGAGTTCCTTATTATGTCATTTGGGATGACCAATGCCCCAACACTATTTATGTATTTGATGCATAGTGTATTCCGGCCATATCTTGACTCGTACGTCATTGTCTTTATTAATGACATTCTGGTGTACTCCCGGAGTCGTTAAGATTATGAGCAGCACCTGAGGACAGTGCTTCAGACCTTGAGAGAAAAGAAATTATATGCGAAGTTCACAAAATGTGAGTTCTGGTTGGATTCCGTGGCATTCTTGGGCCACGTAGTATCGAGTAAAGGGATCAAGGTGGATCTGAAGAAACTAGAAGCAATGTAGAGTTGGCCCAGACCATCCTCAGCTATAAAGATCTGTAGTTTTCATGGTTTGGCGGGTTATTACCGTCGATTTGTTGAGGGATTCTCATTTTTGCAGCACCTATGACCAGGATGACCCAGAAGGGTGCTTCGTTCAGGTGGACGGAGGAGTGTGAGGAGATCTTTTAGAAGCTCAAGACAGCTTTGACTACAACCCAGTATTGATATTGCCTACAGGTTCAGGGTCTTATACTGTCTATTGTGACGCTGCGAGGATTGGCCTTTGAGCGGTATTGATGCAGGGCGATATGGTGATTGCCTATGCATCGAGATAGCTTAAGGTGCATGAGAAGAATTATCTTGTTCATGATCTCGAGTTTGCTGCTATTGTTCACGCCTTAAAGATCTGGCATCATTATTTGTACTGTGTTCTTTGTGAGATCTATACTGATCACCGAATTTCCAGCATCTATTCAAGCAGAAGGACCTTAATTTGCAACAGAGGAGGTGGTTAGAGCTGCTTAAGGATTATAATATCACTATTTTGTACCACCCGGGGAAGGCCAATGTGGTGGCCGATGCCTTGAGTCGCCAGGCGAAGAGTTTGGGGAGTATGGCTTATCTACCAGGAGGGGAGAAACCTATGGCGATGGATGTTGAGGCCTTAGCCAGCCAGTTTGTGAGATTGAATATTTTGGAGCCCAGTCGGGTCCTTGCTTGTGTGGTTTCTCGGTCTTCCTTGTTTGATCGTATCAGAGAGCGTCAGTATGATGACCTTCATTTTCTTGTCCTTAAGGACAAGGTTCTGCATGATGATGCCATATATGTGACCATTGGTGATGACGGGGTATTGAGGATGTAGGTTCGGATATGTGTGCCCAATTTTCATGGGCTTTGGGAGTTGATTTTGGAGATGGCCCACAAATCGCAGTATTTCACCCATCCGGGTGCCGCAAAGATGTACCAGGATTTAAGGCTGCACTATTGGTGGAGGAGGATGAAGAAAGATATAATTGGACTTTAGCTCGGTGCCTCAATTGTCAGCAGGTGAAGTATGACCATCAGAGACCGGGTGGCTTGCTTCAGCAGATAGAGATTCCGGAGTGGAAGTAGGAGCGGATCACCATGGATTTTGTAGTTGGACTCCCACGGACTTTGAGGAAGTTCGATGCTATTTAGGTGATTATAGATTGGCTGACCAAGTTCGTGCACTCCATTCCTGTGTGTACTACCTATTCTTCAGAGTGGTTGGCTGAGATTTATATCCGAGAGATTGTTCATCTGCATGATATTCCAGTTTCCATCATTTCAGATAGAGGTACTCAGTTTACATCACGATTCTGGAGAGCCGTACAACATGAGGTGGGTACTCGGGTGGAGTTGAGCACAACATTTCACCCTCAGATGGACGGACAGTCCGAGTGCACTATTCAAATTCTTGAGGATATGCTCCGTGCGTGTGTGATGGAGTTTGGAGGTTCTTGGGATCAGTTCTTGCCACTTGTGGAGTTTGCCTATAACAACAATTATCAGTCCAGCATTCAGATGGCACCGTATGAGGCTCTGTATGGTAGGCGGTGTAGGTCCCCGGTGGGTAGGATTGAGCCGGGAGAGGCTAGATTATTGGGCACAGACTTGGTCCAGGATGCTTTGGAGAAGGATAAGGTGATTCACGATAGACTTCGCATAGCCCAGTCTAGACAAAAAGAGTTATGCGGATAGGAAGGTTCGCGATGTTTCATTTATGGTGGGAGAGCGGGTCTTGCTTCGGGTTTCGCCTTTGAAGGGCGTTATTAGATTTGGAAAGAGGGGCAAGTTGAGCCCAAGGTTTATTGGTCCCTTTGAGGTGTTGCGACGTGTTGGGGAGCTTGCTTATGAGCTTTCCTTACCTCCCATCTTGGTAGGAGTTCATCCGGTATTTTATGTTTAGATGCTCTGGAGGTATCATGGCGATCCATCTCACGTGTTGGATTTTAGTTCAGTCCAGTTGGACAAGGATCTGTCATATGTTGAGGAGCCAGTGGCTGTATTGGACAGGCAGGATCGAAAGCTTAGATCAAAGAGCATTGCTTCAGTAAAGGTTCGGTGGCGGGGTCAGCCTGTTGAGGAGGAAACTTGGGAGACCGAGCAGGATATGCACAGCCGTTATCCTCATCATTTCACCACTTCAGGTATGTAACGACCCGGCCGGTCATTTTGAGAATTTACGCCCCAATTCCCTATTAACTGCTTTCCCCGTGTCTTTTTCTAGTATTTTGATTTGCCGGGATGGTTCATTTTGAGTTTCGGAGTGTTTTGGGACACTTAGTCCCTAAATGAGAGTTTAAATCTTAGAATTTGGACCGTAGTCGGAGCAATGTGAAGACGGCTCCAGAATGGAATTTCATCAATTCCGTTAGCTCCGTTGAGTGATTTTGGGCCTATGGACATGTTTGAATTGTGTGTTTGAGGTCGGTAACTCATTTAGGCTTCAAATGGGGAAAGCCGAATTTTTAGAGTTTCGGGCCGATAGTTGAATTTTTTATATCGGGGTCGGAAGCCGATTCCGGAAGTTGGAATAGGTCTGTAATGGTGAATATGACTTGTGTGCAAAATTTGGGATCAATCGGACATGGTTTGGTTGGTTTCGGCATCGGTTGTAGAATTTTGGAAATTCAAGTTCATTAGGTTTGGATTGGAGGGTGATTCGTGGTTTTAGCGTTGTTTGATGTGATTTGAGGGCTCGACTAAATTCGTATGATATTTTAGGATTGGTTGGTATGTTCTGTTGAGGTACCGGGGGCCTCGGGTGAGTTTCAGATGCTTAACGGATTTGATTTGGACTTGGGTAATTTCTGAAGTTTGCTGAACCTGATATAATCGCACCTGCAGGTATGGGATCGCAGGTGCGGTGCCGCTGAAGCGGCTGGGTAGTCGTAGAAGCGGAAATGGACCAAGGCAATAGGAACCGCAGGTACGGCTGGGGGCCGTAGATGCGGGATCGCAGATGCGGCCCCAGCGGATAAGTGACCTCCGCACCTGCGATGATTTTTCCGCAGGTGCGGGACCGCAGATGCAGTGGACCCCTCGCATAAGCGACATCTCTAGCAGAAAAAAGGGCCAAGTCAATGGTTTTATCCTATTTTCAATTTTGGGACTTTTGGAGATCGGGAGAAGGCGATTTTGTGAGGATTTTAAAGAGGAAATCAGTGGGTAATGATTCCTAACCCTATTTCGTTTATATTTCATCAGTATATAGTAATTTTCTCCAGCTAATCAAGGAATTTGAGTGAAAAAATAGGAATTTGGGGGAAAAGTTCCCCAATCAAATCTTTGGGTTTTGATCGGGTTTTAGGTGTCGGAATTGAATAATTTTTGGACGAGTGATCTCATGAGTGAATGAGTGTTCTAAATTGGTAACTTTACTCGATTCCGAGACGTGGGCCCGGGGAGGATTTTTGGGCGTTTTCCTATTTTTGTGCATTCAACCGGATGTAGAACTGCCGGAGGGGTACAAACCACCCAAGTTCGAAATGTTCGACGGAACTGGTGATCCAAAGGTACATTTGAGAACATATTGTGACAATTGGTAGGAGTTGGCAAAGATGAACCAATCCGTATGAAGCTGTTCATGAGGAGCCTCACTGGAGATGCTTTGTCTCGGTACATCAGTCAAAACCTAAAGAAGTGGGTTAATTGGGTGAGCATGGCATCATATTTCATGGATCGATTTAGGTTCGACACAGAAAATGCACCAGACGTTTTGTAAATTCAAAATCTCAAGAAAAAACCAACAGTAACCTTCCACGAGTATGCTACTCGATAGAGGCCTGAAGCTGCAAAGGTAAGACCGGCACTTGAAGAAGAACAGATGAATAAGTTCTTTGTCAGATCTCAAGACCCGCAATATTATGAAAGGTTGATGGTTATTGAAAACCATAAGTTCTCTGACATCATCAAGCTGGGAGAAAGAATAGAAGAAGGGATCAAAAGTGGAGTGGTGACGAATTTCGAAGCACTCCACAAATAAATCTTTGCAGTCCTGAGGTATCTCTAAGAAGAAAGAAGAGGGTGTAATAATGGTAGCCCAAGGTCCGAAGTCTCCTCTCACATACCAAACACCTCCACCCACATACCAGACTTCACCCCCCAGATACTAACAACTTGCCACCACCTACCACACTTATAACACCCAACCCGCATATTACCACTCACCACCACTAGCCCACCAAAATTATCAAAAACCAAGACCAAATTTCAAACGTAGACCACCCAGACAATACACTCCGATTGCTAAACCCGTAGATAAACTCTACGAGAGACAGAAGGCTGCCGGTTATGTCACTCCCATTCCTGCTGTTGCTATGGAAAACTCATCTCAGTGGATTAACCCAAACAAGACATGTGGCTATCACTCAGGCATGAAGGGTCATACCATTGATGAATGTTGCACTCTGAAAAACAAATCCATACATTAATTGACACTAAATTCATACAGGCAAAGGAGACTGCACCTAATGTTCGTAACAATCCTCTCCTAGATCACAGAGGTGAGGGAATGAATGTGATAGAGACCGATGAAGAATGGGATCCGAAAGGGTCAATTAGACTCATTCAGGAGGGGATGATCCTAAAACATCTCGAGTCACCCTCACACCCATTGTAGTGCAAATCCAGACACCAATTGAAGTTGAAGTAGCCGCACCAACGCCGTTTGAAGTTGAGGTATCCACGCCCTTCACTGTAATGGTCGCACATACTCCCTCTTACCAGTCTAAAGCCATTCCATGGGATTATGTTGCGGAAGCAAGGAGGAAATAAAAAAGCAACAGTGGAAGAAACAGGCGCAGCACAAGGCATGACTAGAACTGGTAGGGTTTATACACCTGAGCATCTCGGAGGAACGAGCAAAGAAGCCGCGTCTAGTCCGCCCGTCATTGAGACTGGTCCTGAAGACCTTTGGAGGAAAGTGCAAGCAAGAGAATACTCTGTGGTTGACCAGTTGAACAAAACTCCCGCTCAGATATCCATTTTATCACTGCTGCAAACTCGGAGACACACAGGAATGCCCTGATGAGGGTGTTGAGTGAAGCCTATGTACCCACTAACATCACTAGTGAGGAAATGGCCAACATGGTAGGTCAGGTGTTAGAAAGTCACAAAATTACTTTTCATGAAGACGAGCTGCCACCGGAAGGACTTAGTAACAACAGGACACTACATATCACAGTGCAATTTGAGGACAAATTCATCGCCAGGGTCCTAGTAGATGGGGGTTCAAGTCTCAACATATGTCTGCTAACTACTCTGAAGAGGCTAGGTAAAGGTCTGCACGAGATACGAACATGAAGTATGAATGTGAAAGCGTTTGATGGATCTCAAAGGGCCACAATCGAGGAAATTAAACTCAGCTTACAAATGCGTCCGACATGGTTCGATGTTGAGTTCCAAGTGTTGGATATATCCGCTACCTACAATCTACTGTTGGGACAACCCTGGATACATGCCGCCAGGGCTGTAGCTTTTACTTTGCATCATGATGTGAAGTTTGAATGGAATCATCAGGAAGTGATCATCTATGGAGATAACAGTAATCCCATGTATACCAATCAGACTGTTCCAGTCATCGAGAATAGGAAGAAGCTGGGTGGAGAAACGTACCATCGCATTGAGCGCGTCAACGCCACTACAAAAGACAAATGGTGGAGTAACAAAATAGAAAGCATATTATTATGGACAGGGTATGAGCCTGGCAAGGGTCTCGGCAAGAATCTCCAAGGGATCACCAAACCGGTACAGCTGAAGCGTCATGGTACAACTTTTGGGCTTGGGTATGAATACACTTGGCAAGAATATCAGGATTGGTCGCCACCATGGCGTGGTCCTTATTATCCGCTGGAACAACTAGTACCACATGTGCACCAGACATTTCAACAAGCTGCCGTGATATGGGGTCTGAAGAAGATGAAGCATTAGCTGGCATAGGGAATCTATTTCTGGATAATGAAGGCATGGTACCCCGAGCCCGTCGAATTCCTTGGTAGCCTGGCAATTAGCATAATTTATTTTTAAAGCAAATTTTGAGCATTTAAGACATTTTCATTATTTTGTTTTGAACATATTTTGTTTTGAAATAAATGCTCGAGTCATCGAGCCGTACTTGTATTGATGTTTTTCAAGATTCTATTTAATGCATTGCTATTTTAGTATTTATTAGTATCCTTTACGTTTTCTCTCTACAGCATTATTATTACTTATCCCGATGAGCCTACCACTATGACATGTAATGAGACAACCGCAACACAAGAAAAGTGATTCGGAGGATCCGGAAGATGATACAATACCTGAGGAAATTGTTAGAGAAGTGGAAAATTTTAAAAACAAGCGTCAGTCTAATTTGGACGAGACCGAGACGGTTAATTTAGGGGATTCCGAAACAGTCAAGGAAACCCGTATAAGTATTCACCTATCACCATCAAAGAAGAAAGAGTACGTCCAGTTCCTGAAGGAGTATAAAGACATCTTTGCATTGTCTTACGATGATATGACTAGTCTAAGCACATCCATATTGGCTCACAAGTTACCTAGTGATCCCATGTGTCCATTAGTAAAACATAAGCTCTAAAAATTCATACTAGACATAAGTTTGAAGATAAAAGAGGAAGTCACCAAGCAAATCTAAGCCAAGGTTCTCAGGGTGGTTTAATATCCTACATGGTTAGCCAACATTGTGCTGGTTCCGAAGAAGGATGGGAAGGTTAGAGTATGCGTCGATTATCGGGATTTAAACAGAGCAAGTCCCAAAGATGATCTCCTGTTGCCCAATATACACATACTAATCGACAACTGTGCCAAGCATGAACTCCAGTCTTTTGTAGATTTCTTCGCGGGGTATCATCAGATCTGGATAGATGAAGAGGATGTCGAAAAGACAACCTTTATCACACTATGGGGGATGTACTGCTATAAAATGATATCGTTTGGCCTAAAGAATGCTGGAGCCACTTACATGAGAGCCATGACAACCATTTTCCACGACATGATACACACGAAAAAAGAGGTGTACGTCGATGACGTCATCATCAAATCTAGAAGAAGCACGGATCATATAGAAGACTTGAGAAAAGTCCTTGATCGGCTGGCGTCTCAACTATAACAGCCGTTTCTTAGCACAATCAACTGTGATCTGTGAACCAATTTTCAAAATGCTGAAGAAAGATGCTGCAACAAGCTGGACTGAAGAATGCCTGAAAGCCTTCGATAAAATCAAGGAGTATTTATCTAAACCACCTATTCTGTCCCTACAAAACAAGGGAGACCTTTGCTGATTTATTTGTCCGTACTAGACGGGGCATTTGGCTGTGTTCTGGGACAACATGATGCGACTGGCAGAAAGAAGCAGGCCATATATTATCTGAGTAAGAACTTCACAACCTATGAAACATGGTACTCTTTGCTGGAGCGCAACTGCTGTGCTTTGACATAGATAGCTCAAAAGTTGAGGCATTAATTCTGCGCCAACACCACATATCTCATATTAAGGATGGATCCGGTGAAATACATCTTCCAGAAACTCATGCATGCGGAAAAGTTAGCGAAAATGGCAGATATTGCTGAGAGAGTTCGACATCATCCATGTAACTCAGAAGGCGGTCAAAGGGCAAGCGTTGGCAATTCATTTGGCAGAAAATCCTGTAGATAGAGAATACGAACCATTGAAAATGTATTTTCCCGATGAGGAGGTATCGTTTGTGGGAGAAGATATCACCGAAGCGTACGATGGTTGGACAATGTTCTTCGATGGAGCCGCTGTAGACATGTAATTTTTGACCCTCCCCAAGATTTTACACATTTTAGCATAAATATTTAGTTTAGGTTTAGTATCGCGCTCTTTACTTTATTTTATCACAAATAAAAATTACAAAAAAAGTTTTCTCTTATTTAGCTAATTAATATGTTTATCTAATTACTTTTAATTTGTCTACCTTACATAAAATTCAAAAATACAAAAAATAGTTCTAGGAATATTATCTTAATTTTACAATAATTTTTTTATTTTTTATCTTTTAGTATGATATTTTAAAAAAATACCAAAAATAGGTTTTTTTTTAACGGATAGTTTTATTTTAATAGTTATTTTACTTAAGTAGGATTAATTAATAAATGGTCTAGTATTTTTGGTCTTGTTTTAGAAGAAAGAGTATGAAATTTGGGGCTAATTTTATTTGGTCTGAATTGAAAAGACCTAATTTCGGATAACCCAAAACATTGAGCCCATACCCATTCCCCATCGACCTAACCTAATTCCTACCCCTATAAAATAATCCCTAACTCCTAAAATCAAAGGAGGAGAAAAACTACCATTCCCAATGAAGACGACAGAAAAGTTGCTGCCTCCTTCTACATTTTCCTTCACTTCCAATTTCTAAGTTCATTCCCAATAAAACCCATTTGACATTCATTCTACTGACATAGCATCCTTCAACTCCACCCCTCCAAAAATCGGCAGATCCCTCCAAACTTGATTTGTGATACAATTCATTCTTGGCATAGTGTTGGACGTCTTGGTGGATGCAATTCACTGAATATGCAATTATCACAATCTCCTTTGGACAATAGGCCAAGTTATGATGTTGTTCAAGGGGCGAATGTAAGTCCTACTACGTTCTATAACATTGGGGAGCTTGAGATTCAGGATAACTTGGCTTGCATATAGGTCGACATTGGGACAAGTGAGCATTTACTATTGGATGTACTGATTATTGCTTTGACACAAATAAGCTCCGACTACGTTGGTATCAAGCAAGTAGTATTTGGGGAATCTGAATTTGAGAACTGGAGGGAGAACTTGACATCTGAGGATGCCGGTTACAGTGTTCACAAGATATAGATGACAGTTGACTCTGAAAGCTCCTTGTTAGAAGATGAAACAAAGATATTGAAGTGTACGAGCCGAAGATATTTGTCAGATATTTGGAGGTTTTAGTTATCGTCTGACTGAGGTCGATTTGGGTTTCGAGCTTTCTGGTGTTGATTCGAGGTTCCGGATCGTTAATCTTGGTGTTTCTGTCCAAGGATTGTTGCTCTGTTTAGCCCGATTGATTTGCAATTTTTAGCTTTGTTCACCAACAAAAGGTCCATTTCTCAATTTTCATTCTAATTTTATTGTGTTATGATATCTTGGTGCGTGTGTTGGTTGATTTGTGATTCCTTAGTTTTCATTTAAATTGTTTTAATTAGTTTTTATTTCGATTGTGATGTATGTAGTCTTGGTTCATGAATAAGTGCTTTTAATTGGGTAGGTGGAAAAATGGAGTTGTTTCTTTCATGGAAAGGAATAATAATAGGCCATGAGTGGTGCTAAGTCAGAAGAATGTATAACTTTTAAGCCTCTCGATAATCAGAAACTTAGGAAAACCATCCTTGAACATTCGTAGTTTGCTTTAGGCGTGTTATAATAAATTATCATAGCTACGGGTACAGTTCCCGTGACGTAGTTTGTGATATATAATTTTCCAAATCCGGGGGTACATTTATGTGACCCGGCCACAACTTCTAATAAGGTTAATAAAATTAAACATGTTGTAGATCGTGGGTACGGTCCCCGTGACACGATTCGCGATGTGTACCAAACGAACAAGTGTACGACAACCGTAACTTTTTTCCAGAATAATTCCATAAATAAATAAAAGCGGTTATAAAGTTAAAATGCACAATAGGTTTTAAAATGTATAATAAATCAGATAATTAGGCCAATTATTAATAGTTGAGCGACCATGTTAAAACACGCAACCCGGGAATGCCTAACACCTTCTCACGGGTTAACAGAATTCCTTACCCGGATTTCTATGTTCGCAGACCATAAATAAGAGTCAATTTCCTCGATTTGAGATTTAAAATAAACCGGTGATTTGGGACACCGTAAATTATCCTAAGTGGCGACTCTGAAATTAAATAAATAATTCCATTTCGATTATTTTCACTTTAATAGAAAAAACTCCCTTATATCCCCATCGGGTGGTAAAAAAGGAGGTGTGACAGCTCTGACGACTCCGCTGGGGATAAGAACCCAAAAATTATGGTTCAGGGTTCAGAATTCGAGCTTAGAATAACTGTTATAGTTGGCTTTTGTTTATTATCTGATTTTCTACGTGTTTGGGACTAATGTGCTAAATGCCGCTTTTTACCGCTTTGATATTCTTTGAACTGTATATAAACTGCTGCGAAACCCCTCTCTTCTAATCTCCTAGGAAGTGCACACTGGCGTGACTTCTTTTCTGTTAGTGTCATACCCTAATTTTGAACGAGGATCGGATCAGTCACAAAGCCGGATGTCCTTTTGGTTACCGGTACGTTGCCCCCCCTCCCCAGCTCGAGTTGTCCGCTCGGGTAAGCCAGGTCTAGAACAATACACTCAGGTTTTAAACCTAGAATAACATAGCCTCATGTCGGATACCTAGTAGAAACGCTTGTTTGGATCACGTGCATTTGACTTTGGGGACTCAACACAAGGGTTGGGTCCGTTTAGGACAGGTGTACCCAAATTAAAATACTATCCTGATGCTTCTTACGTGCTACTTGCGTATCTGTCTATTTCGGCTTGCATGTTGACTGGCTTCTAGAATAGGGAAAGAAAATGAATAAAAAGAGAAAAACAAAAAAATCAAAATAAGAAAAAGGAAGAAAAAAGAAAAGAGAGTGAGGTAGGATAGAAAAATACCCGGTTCTGAAAATCCTGGTATTCAAAAATCCTGAAACTCTGCCGAAATTTTGAAAAAAAGAAGAAGAGAAATGTAGAAAATAGAAAAGGCATTTCAAAATAAGTCATGTTTCCTCTGTTCCGTCAAAACTGACCGAACTACACATGTCTGATTCTCACCGGATGTGAGATACGTAGGCAAACCTCATCGGTTCCGGCCCATAATTTTCAAAAAATCCAAAAATATTTTTCTTTACTTCCTTCTTTAGAAAAGTCTTTCTTTTAGACCACAATTTTTAAAAATTCAAAAACATTTTCCTTTAGTTCATTCTTTAGAAAGTCTTTCTTTTAGACCCCAATTTTTAAAAAAAATACAAAATATTTTAATCTCTCTCAAAATCCAAAAATATTTTCATTCTTCATTCGAAAAATGAAAAGAAAATTTAAGATTCAAAAATATTTTTTTTTTCTTTAGAAGTATTTCTTTCATAAATCCCAAAATAAAAGTCCAAAAATCCAAAAATATTTCCTTTCTTCTTTAGAAGTTTTTCTTTTGAAATTTCCAGAAAAAAAAAAGAAAAAAGAAAAACAAGTTAGAATTAAAAAAATATTTTTTTCTCTTCATTAGACGCCTTTCTTGTCAAAAATTCTTTAAAAAAAAAATAAATCGAAATCCAAAAATATTTTCTTTCTTCTTTGTAAGTATTTCTTGCGAAAAAAAAAACAAATTTCAAAATCCAAAAAAAGAGTTAGTTTATTTCCTCTATTCCTAATCTTGCCGAACTACGCATGATCTGATTCATGTTCCCACATGATACGTTGGCAACCCACATCAGGTTCGATCAACCAAAAAGAAAAAAAGAGAAAATAAAAAAAATGTAACAATGAAAAAAATGATGATAATAATAAGGACTGACTGAGTCCATTCTAACATGTCTTTTGTTTTGAATTGTGAAGAAAGTTTGAGGTGGTCGGTTTGTGGTAAGCGGACAGCACAAGATCCAAGGAAAAATGATAACTGACATCGAAGCTGTTACAAGTGCTCAAGAGACTCAAGGTCAGAGGGTTCAACAAGAGTCTACTGTGTTTGAGGAAAATAGAATACTGAAACAACAAATGACCAAAATGTGTCAAGCATGGGCCAATGGCCAGGGCAGCCTTGTCATGAGTCACAACTTGCTACCTAGCAAGAGCAGTACTACTCTCCTGAGTACCACTCGTATTTGTTTGATCTTCCTACAAATATTGAGAAGCTTGCCCGAAAGATGGCACAGGAACAAATGACCTAAAGAGTGAAAAGCTTAGAACAACGGTTGAAAAACATGCAAGAGTTGGCAGGTCAGAAGAGTATTGCCTTCAAGGATCTATGTATGTTCCCCGATGTCCACTTGCCGCCGGGTTACAAGACTCCCAAATTTGAAAAGTATGATGGACATGGAGACCACATAGCCTACCTGAAAAGGTATAGCAATCAACTAATAGGTGCGGGAAGAAATGAAGAATTGCTAATAGCTTATTTTGGGGAGAGCCTTATGGGAGTAGTATCCGAATGGTTTATGGATCAAGACACATCTCGTTCGTACGTCTGGGATAACATGGCACATGCCTTTGTCAAACAGTTCCAATACAACATTGACATTGCCCTAGACCGCAATTCCCTTTCAAACCTGAAGAAGAAACCAAGTGAAAGTTTCACAGAATATGCCATTAAATGGAGAGAGCAAGCAGCTAGAGTTAAGGCACTGTCAGAAGAAACTGGGAAATAGTGAAGAATGATGTATATGATGCAGTACTGGAATTTTTTGAAACAGGGAAGATGCAGAAGAAGGTGAACTGTACAGCAATCACCTTGATCCCCAAGGTTAGTTCACCAACATTAGTCAAAGACTGCAGACCTATAGCTTGTTGTAACACCCTATACAAAATCATAGCAAAGATATTACAGATGAGTGTTAAGAGGGTGATTGGGAGTATAGTGAGCCATTCACAGTCAGCTTTTGTAGAAGGAAGAAGCATTACTGATAACATTTTATTCAGTCATGAATTGTTCAAAGGCTATAATAGGAAAGGGGTATCTCCTAGATGTGTCATGAAAGTGGATCTTAGGAAGGCCTATGATACTTTAGATTGGAGATTCTTGAGGAGAATGCTTAGTGATCTTGGCTTCCCATTCAGATTCATTGAATGGATCATGGAATGTGTTACAACTGTCTCTTACTCTCTAGTGATTAATGGAGGACTCACCAAACCATTTCAAGGACAAAGAGGTATCAGACAAGGGGATTCAATGTCCCCATACCTTGTTGTAATTGCAATGGAATATTTGAATAGGGAAATGATGATGCTGGCAGAGAATGGGGATTCCAATTTCCATCCTAGATGCAGGAAGCTGGGAATAATTCATATCTGCTTTGCAGATGATGTGCTTATATTTTGCAGAGCAGACACTGGATCCATCAACTTACTCCAAGAGGTGTTTCAAAAATTTTCTGGAGCTACTGGTTTACAAGCAAATAAGGATAAGAGCTCTATCTACCTGGCAGGAGTAAATGAAGATGAAAAGCAGGGGTTCCACTATCCTCTAAAAAGCTAACTGTGAACCAATGCCTGCCCCTAATAGAGAAGATAACTGATAAACTCAGATGCTGGTCAGCAAGATTGTTGTCATATTCAGGAAGACTTCAATTGATTAAGTCTGTACTATTTGGCATCCAAACTTACTGGGCACAAATATTCCTGCTCCCTAAGAAAGTAATGAAAATGATTGATCTTTGCAGAACATTCTTGTGGACAGGAGAAGCAAGTATCACAAGGAAAGCACTGATATCATGGGAACAAATATGAAGGCCTACATCTACAGGAGGATTGAATGTCATCAATTTAGGACTATGGAACAAGGCAGTTGTGATGAAGCAACTATGGGGAATTGCAATGAAGAAAGACTGTCTGTGGATAAGATGGGTCCATAGCTATTATATTAAGAATCAGAAGTTGGAAGACATGCCTATACCTAAGACTGCAACTTGGGTAATCAGGAAAATAATAGAGACAAGGGATGATTTATATCAGCAACAAGTACAGGGTTCCCTGGGTGACAAAATGAAGTCACTAGTGGTACATGGCAAATTTTCTATAAAGCAAGCTTACTTAATGTTGATGCCACAGTACCAGAAAGTGCAATGGAGGAACATAATCATGCAGACAAACATCCATCCCAGATATAGATTTATAACATGATTGGTTGCACATGAAAGACTAGCTACTGTGGATAGACTAAGTAAGATGGGAATACAGGTGCCACAGGAGTGTGTATGCTGCAAGGCTGTCACAGAAACACAACACCATCTCTTCTTTGACTGCCCATTCACAAATAGAATATGGACATTATTGCTATGGCTTGACAAAAAGAGAAGTATAAAAGGCTGGAGAGAAGAACTAAACTGGGCAAGTAATATGGCCAGGAAAAAGACACGGAAGGCAGCAATTATCAGTTATGTGTTTGCGATGCTGGTATATAGTATCTGGAGGGAAAGGAATATGATAAGATTTCAGCAAAGTATCTTCAAGGAGCAAAGATTGTGCAGAGAAATAGTCCTACATGTAATTGTCTGTACAAATTGGTTGAAACTAGAGTTTTTGTAGTAGTATGCCTACTACAAAATTTTCCTTCACTTCCAATTTCTAAGTTAATTCCCAATAAAGCCCATTTGACATTCATTCTATTGACTTGGCATCCTTCAACTCCAACCCCCCAAAAATCGGCAGATCCCTCCAAACTTGATTTGTGATACGATTCATTCTTGGCACAGTGTTGGACGTCTTGGTGGATGCAATTCACTGAATATGCAATTATCACAATCTCCTTTGGACAAAAGGCCAAGTTATGATGTTGTTCAGGGGGCGAATGTAAATCCTACTACGTTCTATAACATTGGGGATCTTGAGATTCAGGATAACTTGGCTCGCATATGGGTCTACATTGGGACAAGTGAGCATTTACTGTTGGATGTACTGATTATTGCTTTGACACAAATAAGCTCCGACTACGTTGGTATCAAGCAAGTAGTATTTGGGGAATCTGAATTTGGCAACTGGAGGGAGAACTTGACATCTGAGGATGCCGGTTACAGTGTTCACAAGATATAGATGACAGTTGACTCTGAAAGCTCCTTGTTAGAAGATGAAACAAAGATATTGAAGTGTACCAACCGTAGACATTTATCAGATATTTGGAGGTTTTAGTTATCGTCTGACTGAGGTCGATTTGGGTTTCGAGATTTCCGGTGTTGATTGGAGGTTCTGGATCGTTAATTTCGGTGTTTCCGTCCAAGGGTTGTTGCTCTGTTTAGCCCGATTGATTTGCAATTTTCAGCTTTGTTCACCAATAAAAAGTCAATTTCTCAATTTTCATTCTCATTTCATTGTGTTATGATAGCTTGGTGCGTGTGTTGGTTGATTTTTGATTCCTTAGTTTTCATTTAAATTGTTTTAGTTAGTTTTTATTTCGATTGTGATGTATGTAGTCTTGGTTCTTGAATAAATTCTTTTAATTGGGTAGATGAAAAAATGGAGTTGTTTCTTTCTTGGAAAGGAATAATAATAGGCCATGAGTGGTACTAAGTCAGAAGAATGTATAACTTTTAAGCCTCACGATTCTGAAACTTAGGAAAACCAGCCTTGAACATTCGTAGTTTGCTTTAGGCGCGTTATAATAAATTATCATAGCTACGGGTACGGTTTCCGTGACGTAGTTTGTGATACATAATTTCCCGAATTCGGGGGTACATTTATGTGACCCGGCCACAACTTCTAATAATGTTAATAAAATTAAACATGTTGTAGATCGTGGGTACGATTCCCGTGATACGATTCGCGATGTGTACCAAATGAACAAGTGTACGACAATAGCTTGTTTCTAAAATAATTCCATAAATAAATAAAAGCGGTTAAAAAGTTAAAATGCACAATAGGTTTTAAAATGTGTAATAAATCAGATAATTAGGCCAATTATTAATAGTTGAGCGATCGTGTTAAAACCATGGAACCCGGGGATGCCTAACACCTTCTCCTGGGTGAACAGAATTCCTTACCCGGATTTCTGTGTTCGCAAACCATAAATAAGAGTCAATTTCCTCGATTTGGGATTTAAAATAAATAGGTGACTTGGGACACCATAAATTGTCCCAAGTGGCGACTCTGAAATTAAATAAATAATCCTATTTCGATTATTGTCACTTTAATAGGAAAAACTCTCTTATATCCCCTTCGGGTGGTATAAAAGGAGGTGTGACAGCCGCAAACTTTAAATGAGTAGGTTCAGAGCTATCTTAGTATCAGAAACAGGCCAACACTATCCAGTATCCGCAAAATGCAGGTTTCCATGTACCAACAATATGGCGGCATATGAGGCTTGCATCTTGGGACTCAGGTTGGCCATTGACATGAACGTTCAAGAGTTGCTGGTGATTGGGGATTCCGATCTTTTGATACATCAAGTTTTAGGAGAATGGGATACCAAAAACACCAAGATATTACCATATCTGTACTGTGTGCAAGAGCTGATCAAGAGGTTCACGAAGATAGAATTCAAATATGTTCCGAGGATTCAGAATGAGTTTGTAGATGCATTGGCCACTTTATCTTCCATGATACAACACCTAGACAAGAACTTCATCGATCATATTCCAATAGGAATTCACAAGCAACCAGCTTATCGTGCTCATGTTCAAGAGGAAAGTGATGGAAGACCATGGTTCCACGACATCAAGGAATGCCTGGCAAAAGGAGAATATCCGGAGCATGAAACTCATACTCAGAATCATACGCTCCGAAGGTTAGCCAAGCACTTTTTTCAAAGCGGAGGAATTTTATACAGAAGGACTCCTAACCTGGGGTTATTATGGTGTGTTGATGCCAAGGAAGCATCCAGATTGCTCAAGGAAATACATGCCGGAACTTGCGGGCCACACATGAATGGTTTTATCTTAGCCAAGAAAATACTGAGAGCTGGGTATTTCTGGATAACCATAGAAACAGACTGCATCAGGTATGTCCAAAAGTGTCACCAATGCCAGATACATGTTGACATGATACGAGTGTCACCCAATGAATACAACAAGTGCACCCTGGCCTTTCTCCGCTTGGGGAATGGATGTCATCGGTCCGATCGAACCCGCTGCTTCAAACGGGCACAAATTTATACTAATGGCCAGAGACCATTTCACAAAATGGATTGAAGCTGCATCTTACAAATCCGTAACTAAGAAAGTCGTTGCAGATTTTCTTTGGGATCACATTGTTTGTTGGTTTGGGGTTTCAGAGTCAATCATCACCGACAACGCCGCCAATCTTAACAGTGATTTAATGAAAGCAATGTGTGAAAACATTCAAGATCAAGCATAGGAATTCCACAGCATACAGGCCGCAAATGAATGGAGCTATAGAAGCCGCCAACAAAAACATTAAGAAGATATTGAGGAAAATGGTAGATAATTACAAATAATGGCACGAAAAGCTACCATTTTCTTTGCTTGGATATCGTACCACAATTCACACATCGACTAGGTAAACTCCTTATTTATTGGTTTACGGTACTGAAGCGGTTATCCCTGCCGAACTAGAAATCCCTTCTCTAAGAATCATGCAAGAAGCCGAGCTCAGCGATACAGAATGGGTAAAAAGCCGATATGAACAACTGGCTCTCAGTGATGGAAAGAGGATGAATGCAGCATGTCACAGTCAACTCTACCAGAATAAAATGACAAGAGCTTTCAACAAAAAGGCCAGACCAAGGCAATTCACACCGGGGCAATTAGTGTTAACATGAATTTTCCCGCATCAAGATGAAGCTAAAGGGAAGTTTTCACCCAATTGGCAAGGTCCCTACGTGGTTCATCGAGTACTAATAGTAGGAGCACTTATACTTGCAAAAATGGACGGAGAGAATTGGCCAAAACTTATCAACTCAGACGCAGTCAAGAGATGCTATGTTTAGGATTGTCTACATTTCTTCATTTGATGTAACTGAACTACGCTTGACCCGATTCCCATTTATAATGGGATAAGCAGGAAGCCCTGTGGGTTCGGTCACATCTTAATAAAATCTTCATTTTTGCCATGATCAGAAAACTGAGGCAAAATTTTGAGAAAGACCCTCAAAATTCTAAATCAAGTTCAGCCAACTTCGTCATACACTAAACAGCCAAAAGTATTGCATTTAAACTGGGCCAGAGGCAAGGCGGTTGCAATGTCCCCAAAACGTGTCACAGTCAGCGGTTCATCTGAATTACTTGATATCGCATGCTACTTCATTTTTCAAACTATTATTTATCAAATGCATGCATATTTTTCGAAAACTTTATTTCTAGAGCAGCCAGATGTTAACCATGGTAACTCAAACAGGATCTCAAGATAGGAGCACAGGCAAAGCAGCAGACAAGAGCGCGAACCAAACTTCCTCCCACATAACTCACAATTTTACTTTGAATGCAGGCACATTAAGAAAACGATACTCGTAGATACGTCAAGACACTGCCTTCAAGACAACAATTATCTAGCACAAACATCTTCAGCTAAGAAATGCTTTACTTTTCCATTTGTCTCCTCTTGCATGAGGCTAAGCATTGCCTCCCAAATTGCATAAGGCTAAGCACTGCCTTTCCTTGCATCGAGTCTAAGCACTGTTTCCTATTCTTTGCATGAGGCTAAGCATTGCCTCCCTAATTGCACAAGGCTAAGCACTGCCTTTCCTTGCATCGAGACTAAGCACTTTCTCCTATTCTTTGCATGATGCTAAGAATTTCCTCCCTAATTGCATAAGGCTAAGCATTGCCTTCCCTTGCATTGAGACTAATCACTGTCTCCTATTCTTTGCATGAGGCTAAGCATTGCCTCCCTAATTGCATAAGGCTAAGCATTGCCTTTCCTCGCATCGAGACTAAGCACTCTCTCCTATTCTTTGCATGAGGCTAAGAATTGCCTCCCTAATTTCATAAGGCTAAGCACTGCCTTTCCTTGCATCGAGACTACGCATTGTCTCCTATTCTTTGCATGAGGCTAAACATTTCCTCCCTAATTGCGTAAGGCTAAGCACTGCCTTTCCTTGCATCGAGACTAAGCAATGTCTCATATTCTTTGCAAGAGGCTAAGCATTGCCTCCCTAATTTCATAAGCCTAAGCACTGCCTTTCCGTGCATCGAGATTAAGCACTTTCTCCTATTCTTTGCATGAGGCTAAGCATTGCCTCCCTAATTGCATAAGGCTAAGTACTGCCTTTCCTTGCATTGAGATTAAGCACTGTCTCTTATTCTTTTCATGAGGCTCAACATTGCCTCCCTAATTGCATAAGGCTAAGCACTGCCTTTCCTTGCATAGAGACTAAGCATCGTCTCCTTTTCTTGCATGAGGCTAAGCACTGCTTCCTCAATTGCATAAGGCTAAGCACTGCCTTTCCTTGCATCGAGACTAAGCAATGTCTCCTATTCTTTGCATGAGGCTAAGTATTGCCTCCCTAATTGCATAAGCCTAAGCACTGCCTTTCCTTGCATCGAGACTAAGCACTATCTCCTATTCTTTGCATGAGGCTAAGCATTGCCTCCCTAATTGCATAAGGCTAAGCACTGCCTTTCCTTGCATAGAGACTAAGCATCGTCTCATTTTCTTGCATGAGGCTAAGCACTGCCTCCTAAATTGCCTACGGCTAAGCATTACCTTGTCCTTGCATAAGACTAAATGCTATCTCCATTATGCTATTTAAGACCTAGAACTATCCTCTATTCGCCTGGTGCTAAGCACTGCCCTAATCTTACACAAGACTAACCTTTTTCTTATTTTATTTCGCATATGACCAAGCATCATATCTTTTCATTTCATGGGTGGAAATATCGCTATTTTATCCAAAGGCATCATAGTCCGAAAGCACCATCCTCATAGCCGGAAGACACCATTACATGGCCCGAGGATCTCTAAATATTGCACATCATTATTCAAAGGCATCATCATCCAGAGGCACCATCCTCATGGGCCGAGGACATTATTTCATGGCCTGCGAATCCCTTATCACATGATTCATGGCCCAGGACATCATGGTCTAAGGACATCATACCCACCGCCGAAGGCAGCCTTCATGGTCCAAAGGGAATTTGCATCATGTTTAAATTTTCTCGCAATAATTCATATATATCTACATGCATAGCATTTTTAAGTTTTGCAAGTAATCCAGGAAGTAACCGTTCTTCAAACAGGAGCAATTTTCACTCCAGTTTCCATTCACAACGTTCACATCCATCAATGTCTCAAACATAACTGACCACCATCAATCACCCACCTTTTACTCTATGACCGTTCAGATATTGGCTCCGTGATATGCCCATAGCGTTTCAAACTCACATTTATGACTTCACATAAATTCATCCGATACTGTCCTACCCCATAAGAAACCTTTCCAAAACGTACGACCATTCCTATAACAACTCCATCGGTTTCGTTCACTATTGGATCCAGAACTACACACAGCCTGATTCCCGTAAAATCAGGGATATGTAGGCAACTGAGGAACCATCGGCCCACATTTTTCCTAAATCACATCATCCCTCACTCAATTCAGCCAAAATTGGTCATTATTTTCTTTACCCGACAACTCTTTCATCATTCCAGGGTAAAGAGGGGCAGCTGTTGATACCCAATTTTTCCCTCAGATATTTCAAAATGTATACATGCCTTAAAAATAGCATTTTATGCATCATTATTTAGCTTACAAATCTGTACAAGCATTTTTTATAATTTTCCATAATGTTAGAGCTTCTAAATTAATTTTCTCGCATTTAAATTTTATAAATGTTTAGTAATTATCCCTTTAAATTATTTTGTGATGACTTAGTCACCTAAAATTATTTTTTTGTACATATAATACATGTTTTAAATATTTTACTTTATTTTATATAATTACATTAGCATTTTTGAGCTATTTATCTAATTTTGCAATATTAGCCTATATTCACATACAAATGCTCTTTATTTATATTATTCGTGTCAAAATAGGATTTTTATATTTTTTATAATACAAAGTTATTATTTTAAGCAATTCAGTGTATAAATAATATTTGCATTTATTTATTAAGTATTTTTTTATAAATCATTTTGATACATTTTGGGTATTTAAATAACCGCCCAATTTTAAACAATTTTCGGACCAGCATTAGCCCAATTACCCCTAGCCCAAAGCCAAACCACCCTTTTTATTTATAACCCGACCGGTAACCCATTTTACACGACCCGCCCCAGCTCCCCTTTCTCATCTTGGTTGTTGATCTTAACCAGAAACCCTAACCCCATTTCCCTGGAGACGCCACCTCTGTTTCCTCTCTTCTCTTTCACGAACCCTAGTCGCCTTCCCTTAATTCCCTCTCTTAATCCCACTAATAAAGGGATTCGACCTTTGTTTGTTTATCATATATGGATTCTTTTGGTACTGGTTTTTCGTATGTGGTGTTACCTAGGTGCTTGCTTGAACATGGCAAGCAATACCTTCTGAAATCGAACCAAATCTGGTTTGAATCTTTGATTCTGAGCATTATTTCGTCTATATACGTTCAGTACCATATTATGTGTGTCCGATTTCATTCAGATCTCTGTTGATTTACACTTTTCCTAAAAAGCAAGGGTTTACCCGATTTCTCTCTTAAATTGATTTTGAAATGATTTTGCATGCTTTCTTTCCTTATTTGCTGTTTGATTTACTTCGTTTCCTTGTAAGTTCATTCAATTTTTACTACTATATAAACACTTCCCAATTCCCCTTTAAGAGAAGACTTGAATCGACACATTCTTCACTAAAATTAGGGTTTTTGCTATTCTCTTGTTCTGTATTTTGTTTTGGCCGGCTGAAAGCCAATGCCACTAAGACCTTGTTACCTAACCTTCTCTTGGTTCAAGCATTGCCCAGAGTTCTTCCAAGCTCTTGGAAAATTTGACGCATTAGGATTCTGGGTTCTTGTGAAATTTTGTTCTTTACCGTTATTTGTTTAACTGGTGAGTTATCAGACTTTTGCCTCTTCATTCCTATATACCTACCATTTTCATATGTTTTCACTTCTGGAGGTTGTAGCTTAGTGTGTTTTCTGGGTTGTTCTTGTGTTCAATTTTGATTGCTTTACTTCAATTTTAGGTCTCTTTTACCTTTGATTTCATTATGTTGATAATTTGAAACATGCCTAAGCCTGATTCGAGTAAATTAGATTCTTCTTTAAGTCTGTTTAGCTAATGTGTTATGAACTACCACTATTTGAGACCTTTTCACTTGTCAGCATCTCTTTGGTGTCTGTTATTGCTTCAGGCTGTCAATTCTGTTATTTGAACATGCTTTACCTGCATAATTTGTACTCTCTTTAGCTAACTTGTCAATTGTGTCCAAAACATAAATGTTTACATTTACTATAGGGTACAAGTCTATCTTCTTATCTTATTCTGAATTTCTGTGGTGGTCTCTTGCCTATGTAGCATTTTCTAATCCTATATCAAGTTTTTTTTATCAACCATGACTAGTTCTCTATCAATATGCCCTTTAGCATGTTTTAGGATCCCTTGATTTACCAGTAGTTGTCATAATTTGCTTCCCTATCCTATCTAAATGTTGTTTTGCTATCAAATTAACATGACTATTTTGTAACACTAGGACCTATACTTAGTATAATTTGTACCTTTTAGGTTTTCACTCATTTGGTATTATGAATCTGGGTATGATAAATTTTGCCAATCATGCAAACTTGTTCTTTCCTTAACACTGCTAATGTGGGATTGCCTATGTGCTGAGTGTTGAACATGTTTGTTCTTAAATCATGTGACATGTTCGATTATCTGCTCTATATGCCTCTCAACCATTGTCCACTCCCTTTCACTTGTCACCTATGCTCTCTGAACCTCCTATTTTTAACCGGCTGAAAGCCAAGGCTACCTAGGTTTTTTACTACCGACCTTCTTAGTGTGAGCATTGCTCGGGGTCCTTTTGAGGCTTTTGTAAACTTTGACACCCTAGAGTTGGGGTCCTCAATCATTTCCCCTAACGCTAGAACTTGAATTATCCCAGTTCTTTCTTCTTACTGTCCCATGAACATGTAAGCTGGTTGGCTTAAGTAATTCAATTCTTGGCAATATGATTGTGTGATTCGGCTTCGAGCTCTTCTATGGATTCTGGGTTGTGTTGATGAACATGATTTTTTGTTGAAAGTCTGGGTATGCTCCTGAAGGCCCAGACAATGCTGGGTATTTATTTGGGCATGTTGTGGGATTATTGTTATTATTTGTATCACGTTTGTAAATTCTTTATTGTTGGGCCTATAATAATTTTATAACGAATAATGGGGTGTTAGTAAAATTTGGAAAGGGGTAGATTTTAATATTTCCATACAAAATGGGTAGATAATATGCCTATAGGACTTAGTAATTTATTTTCCATATGTGCTACTCAATCACTATGTGCACTATAGAAATCATGCCATTAGGGGAAGCACGCACACACACGCATTGCCTGCTATCAAACATGAATAAAAGACGCTGTAATTATTTTTGCTGCTACATGTTGCTAGAAAACCTTCCTATAGGAACAAATGTCACTGAACTTTCTTTCAATTAATCTCGGCATATTCACTATAAATCATGCCTATAGATTTTAATCGTCTCATTCATTACTACATCGCACTGTTCATCTAGAAAACATGTCTATAGGATTGAGTGTAATGATAAAATAGGCTCCAAGTACTACACGTTAGAGATCCTACCTATAGGAAATAATTGCTCGCCATAATTGGTTAATGCTAGACCACTCAACTACTGTTTTGTGTACGCTACTATTAGAGGGCATGAATAATTCTGGGGCTTTTCCCTAACAGCTTATGCTATCTTTGGACTGCGTAGATAACAACTGTATAATCCCTTTTACAAGCGATATCTTGCATCTAAAATGGACAACATGCTTTAATTCAAAGTCATCTAGCAATCATGTCTATAGGGTTTAAGGTTCTTAATTTTAAAACCTCTTAACTTGAATATTTGTCTTGCTTGTATTTGTTGCTTAACTGCGGAGGCAAACTTGAGCCTTAACTGCCTATATAAAGTCCAATGTGTTTTTGTATGTCGCCTAGTTTTGATATTTTTGAGTAGCCTAAGTGATGTCTAGATCCACCCAAATGGAGGTCTAATACCTCCTGGACCATATGTATGGGACGGGTAGTGCACGCATAGGTTGCAACTTAGAATTGAATTAGAACGTTTTTAGGTAACAACTTTAACATAGTAATCAGTTAGCAGGAGATGATAGTCTGTGCCCACTGAATAATACGAGTAACTCTCTATTCTAAGGGAGTTGCGAAGTATTATTATGTTGCACGGGGTGATCCTTTAGGCTAAAAAACTTAGGATCCCCCCTTCCCCCCTCCTTTTTTTTCTTCTTCATGTGTGGTTAGTAGATCTAAATATTGTATCCCTATATTGGTACTAAGACTTGTACTAACCTTGTTGCAATAATATTCTTTGACTTCTGAATTCCCTTTATTTATTTGATCACCTAGTTTAAATTTAATCCACATAATCTTAAGTTCGGCTGGGACCCACAGTTGTGGAGCTCGAAGAATGCCCAACACCTTCTCTTTGAGAAAATTTGAGCTCTTACCCGATCTTTGGTGAGACAGACTAGTTAAAATAGATTTATTTGCAAATAGGTGCCCTAACGCATCTTAAAATCGTTAGGTGGTGACTCTCCTCTTTTAAATACCTCATTTAAAAGAGTTGTCACACGTCAAAACCCACTTTCGCGAGAAAACGGGGCGCAATAAATGGCCTTAGGCCCAGCTCCCCACTTTTCCCTTTGCGTTAGCGTCGCCTTGGTCGCGTTCGCGAAGGTTTGTCCAGTTCCTGGATCGCATTTGCGTCCACTGCCTCGCGTTCGCGAAGGCCAAACCCAGCAGCCCCCAAAATTCCTCTTCGTGAACGCGGGACTTCCTTCGTGTTCGCAAAGAAGGAAACCAGACACCAGCAACATCAGTTCCAAAACAGCTCCGGTTGATCCGAGACCACCCCGAAACACACCCGAGGCCCCGTCCAATCACACAAACCAGTCCCATAACACAGCACGGACCAGCTCAAGGCCTCAAATCACATCAAACAACATCGAAATCATGAATCACACCCTAATTCAAGGTTAATGAACTTTAGAACTTCAATCATAAACATTCGATGCCGAAAGCTATCAAATCACGTCCGATTGACCTCATATTTTGCAGACAAGTGACATTCGACATTACAGACCCATTCAATCTAACAAAATCTGAATCTAACCCCGATATCAAAAGTTCCTCTCCTAGTCAAACATATCAAAAACCTTCAAATTTCTAACTTTCGCCAAATGGCCCCGGAATGACCTATCGACCTCCAAATCCATATCTGGATGCGCTCCCAATACCAGAATCACCATACCGAGCTATTTCCAGACTCAGAGTCCCAAACGAACATTGATAATATTGATATACACTTCATCCCAAATTTATGAAATTCTTCCAAAATGCTAACTTTCCACAATAGGCGCCAAAATGCTCCCGGGTAATCTAAAACCCGATTCGGACATATGGTTAAGTCCAAAATCATCATACAAACCTGTTGGAACCTTCAAATCTTGATTCCGAGGTCATTTTCTCAAAAATCAAACCTTAGTCAATTTTGCCAACTTAAAGCTTCCGAAATGTGAATTTTCTTTTCAAATCAACTCTCAACTTCCCGAAATTCAATTCCGACCACACGTACAAGTCATAATACCTGAAGTGATATTCATGGCCTCAAACCGCCAACCGTCGTGCTAGAGCTAAAAACGACCGGTCGGATCGGTACAGTGTAAAAACTTAAGATTCAAAATATTAAGTTGCATTCAAAAGATTGAACTACTTAAGATTTGAATTTCTGAAAGTTGCATTTGAAAGATAGAAGAGCTTCAGAATTGATTTTTGAAGTTGCATCGAAGATATTAATCTACTTCAGATTCAAATTTCTGAAGTTGCATTTGAAAGATAAATAATTTTATATTTGATTTCTGAAGTTGCATTGAAGAGATTGAAATACTTAAAATTCAAATGGGTACATTTTGTGCAATGCGAGTATAACTTCAATGGTGGCCCCAAAAGTGCGTATATATGATAATGCCCAATTGTAAACGGCCAAAGACCCTAAGCTATATTTACATTCAGTGGCCACTTTTGTGGCCTTGTATTTAGAAGTTGACAATTTTTTTTAAGATAAAGATCCATGATTTGAAAATCTGATTTTAAATTTTGAACTACGGAACATGTAATCACGTTCAATTTTTAGACAATTGGTCTAATTTTGTAAAAGTGGTCTACATCTAAATACAAGGCGATAAAAGTGATTACTGCTATGAGTCATCTTGTACGTCAGCAATACGTAATAGGCCTTTGAACTAACAATTAAAATATATCCATTTGGGGAAAGATATTACTTGCTCTATAAATAATCTTTATCGGGTTTAGAAAATATAATTCGTTAAATTTGAGTAGATTTAGATGAAGATATGTAATTAAGAAGATGCTATCCTATAATTAAATTCCTCTACTATATAAAGACCATCAAGTCCTATCAAAATCTCATTCCTCACCACAAGCAAAAATCTTAAGTAATTATGCAAGAAGAAAGTTGTTCATGATATTGGTTGGCATCAAGAAAAAGAAAACCATTTTCATGATAGCATGGTTTTCTTTTTTTCTTTTATTCTTTTAACTCAATTGAATCAATGAATCACCATGATGGTATATATTCTTATTCTATCCTCCCCCAAGAAAAAAAAGACAAATATATATATATATATATATATATATATATATATATATATATATATATATATATATATATATATTTTCTTCATTTTTTTTTTGTATTACAAACTAAGATCTTCTTATTTTGTTCTCAGGATTTGGAGTTTTAGTGTCTGCGAGGTAATTATTTGTTCTAGTTGATTTGTATTGATCTAGGCACATATAAATATCTCTACAAATTTTTTGTATTTTTCATTCTTTGTTTTATTGTAATTCTTTTTTTTGAAGTGGATATGTTTTACTTAACAAAGTAAATCTCATATTTCAGGTCTGGAATTATATAGCTAGGATAATATAATAAAGGAAACAAGCTCCATCCATATGGACCTGACCCAACGGATGAGAAATTATCCAACGTGATCTTATAATCCTTTTCTTTTGGGATGATCCAGAAGAGAGAACTAAGAGATGGCCCTGAGGGTGACAAATAGAGGTCAAATTGTTACATACTTTAAACGCATAGTTTGATTTCTAAAAATGTTTTGACCTCCGATGTTCTCTTACTAATTACATGTATTTAAAAACAAAGGCTAAGAGATGCATTGGCAAAATATACCTCTTTTCTATACAAGATTGCTATGAGAATCCTAGTAGTCCATGGAAGAAGTATATTTAGTAGTCCTGTCTTAGGTACCCTTGATCACCTTTATTAAACAATATATGATATTGTAAAAAATTTATGTGTCATTGTAAATTAGAAAAAATATTTTTCTACCTTGTAATATCGCGATGAAAATACAATATATGTAATATCATTAGATGCTATGACAATTCTTTGTTGGAAAAATAAATGTTGTCATCAAATAAGGAGTTTCTTATTGCGATATCAATATTCTAGAAGATCACATTTAAACAAGGGCTTCCTAGAAGAACTTCTTATATGCGGTGTCAAATTATTATAATTAAACGCTTTATTATTAAATATTCATGAAAGCCCTATACTAAAGTTCACCTTGAATGGTAGAGATTAAAGTGAAATAGAGAAATCCAAATAAGAATCCTTGTGAATTGGGGTATCCAAATTCAACATTTAAATAAATTATTTTTTAAGAAATAAATCAAAATTCTGATCATTTTGGTGGTGTTGTTGTCTGCGTATGTGTATGAGTAGCACAATTCTAGATCTAGGAAAGCTTAGTTAAAAATAGACCACTTAATCAAAATTAACTGCTTGGATTTAGAACTTAAGGTCGCACTTGGACGAAAAATACTGCGAAAACATTGTCTTATTTTCAGTGACCAGCTAATGTGAAATGACAATAGACTAATTAAGCTATTCAATTTTATTTTTGAGTAATTTTCTGTTATTTTCTTAATTTTAAGGGTTGGAAAATAATAACCTTCTTAAACAACATTTTCCGGTGAGTTAGAAATTTTTTTATACAAGAATAAAGCATTCTTGTCGTGTATCCTAAAGGTTCTTTAATCGACAATGCATAAACCACGTGTTTATAGTTGTTGAAAAGATGTCCAGGGTGTCACGACCCAATTCCCAGACCCGGTCGTGATGGCACCTTTCGTGAAGACAAGGCCAGCCAGAACAACGCGACACCTCTTTCAAAGCAATTAATTAATATTAACAATTCTAACACATGCTTAATATAGTCAATAATGCGGAATCAACGATAAAAACAAAGGAAACCATCCCGACACAGCCCAAAACGGGGTGTCACAAGTCATGAGCTACTACAGAGTTTGCTATAAGTCTACAAGGAGTAATATCCGATACAATAGTTTGAAGAAAACATAAATGATATAAGATAGGGGAGACAAGGGGCTGCGGACGTCAACAACTACCTCGTATCTCCAAATCGCTGCCTAGTCTGGAAAGGAAATCAGTGCTCAAGTGCGGGCTCTGCTATGCCTGAATCTGCACACATGGTGCAGGGAGTAATGTGAGTACTCCGACCTAGTGAGTAATAATAATAAATAATAACCGAAGGCATGAAAACACATAACTGCACAAAGCAATTCTATATCAGACAGTAAAACAGTGAAAACAGTAGAACGGTAAAGAGTCGAATGAAATCTCCTTTTAAAATCAGGTAAATCAGGTAAAACAACAAGTAAATAGTGAGTAAAAATCTGCCCCTCGGGCTCAGTATCAATCGCTCGGAACAGTATCAGCCCCTCAGGCTCAGTATCAGTCACTCAACATAATATCAGCCCCTCGGGCTCACTCTCATATCACATGGGTACCCGCGCTCACTGTGGGTGTGCAGACTCCGGAGGGGCCCCTTACGGCCCAAGCGCTATATAGACATAAGGCCTGAAAGCCTTCACACATCACACTCGAGGCCTGAAAGCCTCCTCACATATCACTCGAGGCCTGAAAGCCTCCTCACAATACACTCGAGGCCTGAAAGCCTCCTCACCATACACTCGAGGCCTGAAAGCCTCCTCACAATACGCTCAAGGCCTGAAAGCCTCACTCAGTCCAGAAACATCATAAGCCCCTCGGGCATCAATAAAATAATAGTTCTCAGCCCAAACAGTAGTGAAAATGTCATTAAAATCTCAGAATTCAATTAAGGCGGCTGAGGTTGCAAAATAGTATAATTATAGGGACTGAGTTCAAATAATGTATCAAAATAGTGAGGAAATAGTGATAACAATCCCTGAAGGATTCAAGTAATCGGCATTAAGCCCAAAACATGCCAATAAGCCCAAATAACGATGATAAACAAATCAGCTTAGTCATTTAAGTGGTAAATATATCAAACGGGACGGACAAGTCACAATTCCCAGTAGTAAACAACCCCGCGCTCGCTATTAAGCGCGTGTCTCACCTCAATATAGCACTACGTTGTGCAAAATCCGGGGTTTCAAACCCTCAGGATATCATTTACTATCATTACTCACCTCAAGCTGGCCAAAGTCCTAGCTCGCTATGCCCTTGCCTCGCAAATCAACCTCCTCGCGTCGAATCTGGCCAAAACCACAACGAATACGTTACAATTGGCTAAGGGAATATAACCCAATCGAAAAGACTCAAAAAACATCGAAATTCACGAAGTTGGCAAAACCCGAGCCCCGGCCCCACTTCTCGAAAAATCAAAAAATTCACATCACCGGACTCCTCGTCTCGCCATGAGTCCATACATATCAAATTAACCAAAATCGGAGTCCATTTGACCCCTCAAATTCCACTTTAAAATGCCAAATTTCCAAGCCCTAGCTTTACCCTCTTTTGATGATTTGCCACAAATTTCCATGTAATTTCTACCATTAATTCATGTATTTAGGCCAAGGAACTTACCTCCAATCACACCTTGTCGAAATCCCCCTTCAATTCCGTCCAAGAGCTCTCAAGCTTGCTTAAAAATGGTGGAAATAAACTAAGCTTCGCGGAACAAAAATGAACATTAAAACCCTTCTGCTAACAGGGGTTTCCGCTTCTGCGGTCCCTATTTCCGCATCCGCGCTACCGCTTCTGCGGTTACATTTCCGCTTCTGCGGATCCTCACTTAAAAGCATAGACCGCTTCTGCGGTCACCTTCCGCATCTGCGGACACCGCATGCGCGATCAAACTCCCGCTTCTACGGAAACACCCGACTTTGACCCCTTCGCTTCTGCGACTCACGAACCGCATCTGCGGCTTCTCCCTTCCAGGCCTAGAACCGCACCTGCGATATATCCTCCACACCTGCGGCTCCGCATCTGCGGAAAGGACCCCGAGGCCCCCGGGACCTCAACCAAAAGTGCCAACCCATCCTAAAACGTCATTCAAACTTGCTCCAATCATCAAAACACCACAAATAACACCAAAACCATCAAATCACATCGGATTCAAGCCTAAGTTCTTCCAAAACATCCGAATTACGCATTTGATAAAAAACCCGACCAAAACACCTCCAAATGATCTGAAATTTTGCACACACATCCAAAATCACCTAATGAAGCTACAACAACTCCCGGAATTCCATTCCGACCCTCGGATCAAAATCTCACCCATCAACCGAAATTTGCCAAAATACTAACCTCGCTAATTCAAGCCTAATTCTACACCGGACCTCCAAAATCAATTCCGATCACACTCCTAAGTCACAAATCATCCCCCGAAGCTAACCAAATCACCGAAAATCACATCCGAGCCCTCTAACTCACGGGTCAACCTCCGGTTGACTTTTCCAAACCAAGCCTTCCTTAAAGAGACTAAGTGCCTCATTTCCGACCAAAACCAATCCAAATCAACTCTAACACACCAATTACTGATAATGAAACATGATGAAGCATAAAATGGGGGAAACGGGGCGGTAACTCACGTGACGACGGGCCGGGTCGTCACATCCTCCCCAACTAAAACAAACGCTCGCCCTCGAGCGGGTCAAGAAACGTACCTGAAGTCTCAAACAGCTGAGGATTTCTGCTCCGCATCTCTCGCTCGGTCTCCCAAGTAGCCTCCTCCACGGGCGGACCTCTCCACTGCACCTTTATCGAAGCTATATCCTTTGATCTCAACTTCCGAACCTGACGACCCAAAATAGCCACTAGCTTCACATCATAGGTCAAATCATCATCCAACTGAACAGTGTTGAAATCTAATACGTGAGACGGGTCCCCAACATACTTCCGGAGCATAGAGACATGAAATACCGAGTGCACGCCTGACAGGCTGGGTGGCAAGGCAAGCTCATAAGCCACCTCCCCAATCCTCCTAAGTACCTCAAAAGGCCCAATAAACCGCGGACTCAGCTTCCCTTTCTTCCCAAACCGCATAACACCCTTCATGGGTGAAACCTTCAGCAAGACCTTCTCACCAACCTTATAAGACACATCCCGAACCTTCCGGTCCGCATAACTCTTCTGACGCGACTGTGCTGTACGAAGCCTCTCCTGAATCAGCTTCACCTTCTCTAAGGCATCCTGAACCATCTCTGTCCCCAATAACCTAGCCTCACCGGGCTCGAACCAACCAACAGGAGATCTACACCGCCTCCCATACAACGCCTCATACGGAGCCATCTGAATGCTCGACTGATAACTGTTGTTGTAGGCAAACTCTGCAAGCGGCAAAAACTCATCCCAAGAACCTCCAAAATCAATAACACAGGCACGCAACATGTCCTCCAATATCTGAATAGTACGCTCGGACTGCCCGTCCGTCTGAGGATGAAATGCTGTGCTCAACTCCACCTGTGTACCCAACTCCCGCTGAAAAGTCCTCCAGAACTGAGAAGTGAACTGAGTACCCCTATCTGAGATAATAGACACTGGAACCCCATGCAATCGGACAATCTCCCGGATAAAGATCCCTGCCAGCCGCTCCGAAGAATAGGTAGTACATACTGGAATGAAGTGCGCGGACTTGGTCAGCCGATCCACAATCACCCAAATTGAATCAAACTTCTTCAAAGTCCGAGGGACACCACTCACAAAATCCATAGTAATCCTCTCCCACTTCCACTATGGAATAATCATCCGCTGAAGCACACCGCCCGGCCTCTGATGCTCGTACTTTACCTGCTGACAGTTGAGACACCGAGCCACAAACCCTAAAATATCCTTCTTCATCCTCCTCCACCAATAATGCTGCCTCAAATCTTGATACATCTTCGCGGCACCCGGATGAATGGAATACCGCGAGCTCTGGGCCTCCTCCAATATCGACTCCCGAAGCCCATCCACATTGGGCGCACAAATCCGGCCCTGCATCCTCAACACGCCATCATCATCAATGGTCACATCCCTGGCATCATCATGCTGAACCCTGTCCTTAAGGACAAGAAAATGAGGATCATCATACTGGCGCTCTCTGATGCGATCATACAAGGAAGACCGAGAAACCACACAAGCCAACACCCGACTAGGCTCTGAAATATCTAATCTCACCATCCGATTGGCCAAAGCCTGAACGTCAACTGCAAAGGGCCTCTCCCCAACTGGAATATACGCCAAACTCCCCATACTAACCGCCTTCCGGCTCAAAGCATCGGCCACCACATTGGTCTTCCCCGGGTGATACAAAATGGTAATATCATAATCCTTGAGTAACTCTAGCCACCTCCGCTGCCTCAAATTAAGATCCTTTTGCTTGAACAAATGCTGAAGACTGCGATGATCGGTGAATACCTCACAAGATACGCCATACAAGTAGTGCCTCCGAATCTTCAAAGCATGAACTATAGCAGCAAACTCCAAATCATGAACAGGGTAGTTCTTCTCGTGGGGATTCAACTGGCGAGAAGAATAAGCAATAACTCTACCTTCCTGCATCAATACACATTCGATCGCAACTCTCGAAGCATCACAATATACAGTATAAGAACCTGAAGCCGATGGCAAAACCAATACTGGAGCTGTAGTCAAAGCTATCTTGAGCTTCTGAAAGCTCCCCTCGCACTCGTCCGACCATACAAATGGAGCGCCCTTCTGAGTTAACTTGGTCAAGGGCGATGCAATAGAAGAAAATCCCTGAACAAACCGGCGATAATAACCTGCCAACCCAAGGGAACTACGAATCTCCGTGGCTGAGGTCGGTCTAGGCCAACTCTGAACCGCCTCTATCTTCTTCGGGTCGACCTGAATACCCTCGCTGGACACCACATGCCCCAAGAAAGCCACTGAACTGAGCCAAAACTCACACTTGGAGAACTTGGCATAAAGCTTCTCCTCCCTCAATCTCAGCAATACAACTCACAAATATTGCGCGTGCTCCTCCTGACTACGTGACACCAGAATATCATCAATAAAAACAATGACGAACGAATCCAGATACGGTCGAAACACACTGTTCATCAAATGCGTGAACGCTGCTGGGGCATTAGTCAGCCCAAAGGACATAACAAGAAACTCATAGTGCCCATATCTAGTCCTGAAAGCAGTCTTCATAATATCTGAATCCCTGATCTTCAACTGGTGATAGCCTGAACGGAGAGCAATCTTGGAGAACACCCTCGCTCCCTGAAGCTGGTCAAATAAATCGTCAATGCGAGGCAGGAGATACTTGTTCTTCACTGTTACTTTATTCAATTGCCTGTAGTGAATGCACATTCTCATAGTGCCATCCTTCTTCTTCACAAATAAAACCGGTGCACCCCACGGTGACACACTAGGCCGAATGAACCCCTTATCCAGGAGTTCCTGAAGCTGATCCTTCCATTCTTTCAACTCCGCTGGTGCCATACGATATGGCGGAATGGAAATGGGCTGAGTGCCCGGCACCAGGTCAATACCAAAATCAATATCCCTGTCCGGGGGCATGCCCGGCAGGTCAGCAGGGAAAACATCGGGAAACTCCCTCACAATTGGGACAGAATCAATGCTAGGAGTCTCGGCTCCAACATCCCTCACGAACGCCAAATATGAAAGGCAACCCTTCCCAACCATACGCTGGGCCTTTAGGAATGAAATTACCCTGCTAGGAACATAGTCAGTCATGCCACACCACTCGATCCTCGATACACCCGGTATAGCCAGAGTGACTGTCTTAGCATGACTGTCTAGAATTGCATGACACGGAGATAACCAGTCCATGCCCAAAATAACATTAAAATCTACCATGCTCAATAGCAACAGATCAACTCGGGTCTCCAGACCCCCAATAGTAACCAAACATGACCGGTATACATGGTCTACAACAACCGTATCGCCCACCGGGGTAGATACATGAACAAGTAAGGCAAGACACCCTCGGGTCGTGCCCAAATGATGAGAAAAATATGAAGACACATAGGAATAGGTGGAACCGGGATCAAATAAAACTGAGGCATCCCTGTGGCAGACTAAAATAATACCTGTAATAACAGCATCCGAAGCAATAGCATCTGTCCTGCCCTGAAGAGCATAAAAGCGAGCCTGACCACCGCCCGATCGACCTGCACCTCTGGGGCGACCCCTGGCTACCTGACCCTCACCCCTAGCTGGCGGGGCGGGTGCTGAAGAAACCGGACCAGAAGACGAGGGCTGACCCCTCTATTGAGATGAGCTAGCAGCACGACGAGGACACTGCCTCCACATATGCCCAAACTCTCCATACTCATAGCAGCTCCCAGGTGCTGGAGACCGGGACTGAAGGGAACCCCTCGCGCCGGAGTGACTAGCTGATGCACTCGGCCTGGAAGAACCCTGGGAAGATGGAGCACGAGATGAACTCTGTGCTGGAAGAGCGCCGAGTGAAGGCTGACTCTGCTGAGAACCATAATAACCACGACCTGAAGATGCACCACGATACTCGAGACGAGCCGACTGAGCGGGCCTGAAAGAACGACCCCTACCGTGCTGAAATTGGTCCCTCGAAAGAGCGCCACTAAACCTGCCGGAACCTCGAGGCCTCTTGGCCTCCCTCTCCTCTTGATCCTGACGACGAACCGCCTCGATCTATCGAGCTATATCAACCACCTCCTCAAAGGAAGCCCCCAATACTCTCTCTCTAGTCATAAGAACACGGAGATGGTAGTTAAGGCCATCAACAAACCTCCTGATCCGCTCACGATCCGACGGAACCATCCAGACGGCATGACGAGCCAACTCTGAAAACCTCATCTCATACTGAGACACAGTCATATCCCCCTGCCGTAGCCACTCAAACTGCTTGTGCAGCTCCTCTCTGCAGGACTGCGGTACATACTTCTCCAAGAAGAGAGTGGAGAACTCCTGCCAAGTCAAAGGTGCTGCATCGGTCGGCCTACGCCCCTCGTACGCCTCCCACCAAGTGAAGGCAGCCCCAGTAAACTGAAAAGTAGTAAAAGCCACACCACTAGACTCAAGAATCCCTGCTGTACAGAGCATCCGCTGACATCTGTCGAGAAAACCCTGGGCATCCTCGCCCTCAACGCCACTGAATGTCGGAGGCAGGAGTCTATCAAACCTCTCGAGACGACGCTGCTCGTCCTCGGGCATAGCTGGAACCCTGTACTCCTGTACTTGTGCAACTGGTTGAGCTGGAGGTGCCTCTGGAGTCTGTAATCCCTGCACTACCTGCTCAGGTGTGCGAGCAACGGGGGTCTGATTGCCTCCCCCGGGCTACGAAGTAGTTGTTGCTGTGGTGGCTGAAACGGCCTAAGCCAGGCCAGTGCAAACTGTCAAAATCTGAGCCAAAGTCTCCTGAAGACCTGGAATCACAATGGGCACAGCTGGTGCCTGAACTGGTGCTGCTGGAGCCCGATCCTGAGCGGGGGCAACTGGAGGATCCACAGGTGCTGCCCCTGCTACTCTACCTCTGCCACGACCACGACCGCGTCCACGACCTCTGGTGGCCTCAGTGGGTGGTACTGGTGGTCGTCCGCCACGTCCGGTAGCTCGTGTCCTCACCATCTATGAGAGAATAGAATAAGGAGAAGTTCAATACTCGGATCAACAAGTTCGCACGACAAGAATTTCAAGAATGTGGAGTTTTCCTAAAGGTTCTGCAGCCTCTCGAGGATAAGTAGAGACGTCTCCGTACCGATCCACGAGACTCTACTAAACCAGCTCATGACTCGCGAGATCTAGTAACCTAGGCTCTGATACCAACTTGTCACGACCCAATTCCCAGACCCGGTCGTGATGGCGCCTCTCATGAAGACAAGGCCAGCCAGAACAACGCAACACCTCTTTCAAAGCAATTAATTAATATTAACAATTCTAACACATGCTTAATATAGTCAATAATGCGGAATAAATGGAAACCATCCCGACACAGCCCAAAACGGGGTGTCACAAGTCATGAGCTACTACAGAGTTTGCTATAAGTCTACAAGGAGTAATATCCGATACAATAGTCTGAAGAAAACATAAATGATATAAGATAGGGGAGACAAGGGGCTGCAGACGTCAACAGCTACCCGTATCTCCAAATCGCTGCCTGGTCTAGAAAGGAAATCAGCGCTCAAGTGCGGGCTCTGCTATGCCTGAATCTGCACACATGGTGCAGGGAGTAATGTGAGTACTCCGACCCAGTGAGTAATAATAATAAATAATAACCGAAGGCATGAAAACACATAACTGCACAAAGCACTTCTATATTAGGCAGTAAAACAGTGAAAACAGTAGAACGGTAAAGAGTCGAATGAAATCTCCTTTTAAAATCAGGTAAATCAGGTAAAACAACAAGTAAATAGTGAGTAGAAATTTGCCCCTCGGGCTCAGTATCAATCGCTTAGAACAGTATCAGCCCTTCGGGCTCAGTATCAGTCACTCAGCATAATATCAGCCCCTCGGGCTCACTCTCATATCACAAGGGTACCCGCGCTCACTGTGGGTGTGCAGACTCCGGAGGGGCCCCTTGCGGCCCAAGCGCTATATCAACATAAGGCCTGAAAGCCTTCACATATCACACTCGAGGCCTGAAAGCCTCCTCACATATCACTCGAGGCCTGAAAGCCTCCTCACAATACACTCGAGGCCTGAAAGCCTCCTCACTATACACTCGAGGCCTGAAAGCCTCCTCACAATACGCTCAAGGCCTGAAAGCCTCACTCAGTCCAGAAACATCATAGGCCCCTCGGGCATCAATAAAATAATAGTTCTCAGCCCAAACAACAGTGAAAATGTCATTTAAATCTCAGAATTTAATTAAGGCGGCTGAGTTTGCAGAACAGTATAATTATAGGGACTGAGTTCAAATAACGTATCAAAATAGTGAGGAAATAGTGATAACAATCCCTGAAGGATTCAAGTAATCGACATTAAGCTCAAAACATGGCAATAAGCCCAAATAACGATGATAAACAAATCAGCTTAGTCATTTATGTGGTAAATATATCAAACGGGATGGACCAAGTCGCAATCCCCAGTAGTAAACAACCCCGCGCTCGCCATTAAGCGCGTGTCTCACCTCAATATAGCACTACGTTGTGCAAAATCCGGGGTTTCAAACCCTCAGGATATCATTTACTATCATTACTCACCTCAAGCTGGCCAAAGTCGCTCGCTATGCCCTTGCCTCGCAAATCAACCTCCTCGCACGTCGAATCTAGCCAAAACCACAACGAATACGTTACAATAGGCTAAGGGAATATAACCCAATCGAAAAGACTCGAAAAACATCGAAATTCACGAAGTTGGCAAAACCCGAGCCCGGCCCCACTTCTCGAAAAATCAGAAAATTCACATCACCGGACTCCTCGTCTCGCCACGAGTCCATACATATCAAATTTACCAAAATCGGAGTCCATTTGACCCCTCAAATTCCACTTTAAAATGCCAAATTTCCAAGCCCTAGCTTTACCCTCTTTTGATGATTTTTCACAAATTTCCATGTAATTTCTACCATTAATTCATGTATTTAGGCCAAGGAACTTACCTCCAATCACACCTTGTCGAAATCCCCCTTCAATTCCGTCTAAGAGCTCTCAAGCTTGCATTAAAATGGTGGAAATAAACTAAGCTTCGCGGAACAAAAATGAACATTAAAACCCTTCTGCTAACAGGGGTTTCCGCTTCTGCGGTCCCTATTTCCGCATCCGCGCTACCGCTTCTGCGGTTACATTTCCGCTTCTGCGGATCCTCACTTAAAATCATAGACCGCTTCTGTGGTCACCTTCCACATCTGCGGACACCACATGCGCGATCAAACTCCCGCTTCTGCGGAAACACCCGACTTTGACCCCTTCGCTTCTGCGACTCGCGAACCGCATCTGCGGCCTCGCAGATGCGATTTTCCTTCTGCATTTGTGGCTTCTCCCTTCCGGGCCTAGAACCGCACCTGCGATATATCCTCCGCATCTGCGGTTCCTTTCCGCAGATGCAGAAATACCAGATACCAGATGCCTTCAGCAGTCTCCAAACTCCAAGTTTCATCCCGTTAGCCATCCAAAATCACCCCAAGGCCCCCGGAACCTCAACCAAAAGTGTCAACCCATCCTAAAACGTCATTAAAACTTGCTCCAGTCATCAAAACACCACAAATATCACCAAAACCATCAAATCACATCGGATTCAAGCCTAAGTTTTTCCAAAACTTCCGAATTACGCATTTGATAAAAAACCCGACCAAAATACCTCCGAATGATCTGAAATTTTGCACACACATCCAAAATCACCTAATGAAGCTAGAGCAACTCCCGGAATTCCATTCCGGCCGTCGGATAAAAATCTCACCCATCAACCGGAATTCGCCAAAATACTAACCTCGCCAATTCAAGCCTAATTCTACACCGGACCTCCAAAATCAATTCCGATCACACTCCTAAGTCATTAATCATCCCCTAAAGCTAACCAAATAACCGGAAATCACATCCGAGCCCTCTAACTCACGGGTCAACCTCCGGTTGACTTTTCCAAACCAAGCCTTCCTTAAAGAGACTAAGTGCCTCATTTCCTACCAAAACCAATCCAAATCAACTCTAACACACCAATTACTGATAATGAAACATGATGAAGCATAAAATGGGGGAAACAGTGTGGTAACTCACGTGACGACGGGCCGGGTCGTCACACATGGACAACAAGTTAACATCGTCCAAGCATTCCAAGTTCATATGCCAACCAGCCCTACATAAAAATGGTTTAATATACTTATCTTTGCCCTTTCACGGAGTAATCAATTGGCAATAAAATACCCATAAAATCACTACAATCTTCAATCTTATGTATTTAAAAAAACAAAAAACAAATCAAACATGTGCATACAAAAGTTTGAAGTAGGATAAGCACTTTAATGTAATAGGATGATGAAAATTAACATTTACATGGTTCAAATACCTTGTTGGCCCTAGTAAAGTTTGACAAAGAAATTCAAGCATGAACCAGGTCCATGCACAATGTACACAGACACGAACAGATTCAAGGAGAATGCATGCAAGTGAAGGAGATAAACTTAAGTGGTTATATCTGATATCTCCTGAACGAAAAAGTTGCATAATGTGATAAGGAGAAGGACTCCTTACTCGAAGAGAACTCTATCCTATATAAGGGAAGAGTTAGAAGTTGAAGACTAGAACTCTTTCACCAAGGATGAGTATAGCATTATAACTCTAGTTATTTCCTATTCTACTAACTCTATGTATTTCAGGATGTTCTCATTTTATATTGATGCACAAGCGCTAAAGTTAAACGTGAGTTGAGAGCAAAATAACAAGGCATTTTGCAAGCAGTTCGTATGTGATTCAAGTGTGCAAATCTGAAGCTACATTAACCAGATTGAAGAACCAGTTCCAAGTGTTTGTATTATATTCTAGTTTCATTGTAGTAGGGCTTCTGAGTTGTACCTTTCAGCTTTATCTAGAAGCAATTGTACTAGGTACTTTATTCAAGTTAGAGTTAACTTGAAGTTGTCGCATCAACTAGAGGCTGGTTGCCACAAAGGGTTAGAGGTAATCCCTAGGTTTACAAAGAGTTTTTTAAATGCTATTTTTTGCACAGTGATTTAGTGAAGTGTTGGAAAAAATCCTACTGGGTAGTAAATCGTGGTTTTTTCACCTTTTGAGCCAGGTGTTTTCCACGTAAAAATACTTGTGTTCTTTACCTTCTGCAACAGTAGTATAAGAAACACATAGAAGAACCAAGTCCTTCTATAATCTGTGCACACAAAAAATTGGACACCACACAAATCATCCCCTCCTCTTGTGTGGTATTGAAGTATAAAACTTCAATTGGTATCAGAGCGGGTTATCCTTGAAAAGGCTAACACCTTAGGAGAAGATCAAGATGAGTGCACTACCTATAAACTGGGAAGGGCAATCCACTGCCAGACTACAACTCTTTAATGGCCAGTACGACTCTTAGTGGAAAAACAGAATGAGAGATCACATTCAAGGAGAGGACTATGAGCTATGGGACATTGTTACTGATGGTCCACTAGCAAACTTGAAGAGAAATACTGAAAAAGTAGATGTGCCGAAGACAAGAGCGGATTGCGCAACTGAAGACTTGAAGAAGTGGGAGAAGAATGCTAAAGCCAAGAAATGGCTTGTTTGTGGACTTGGTCCAGATGAGTACAGCAGAATCCAAGGTTGTGTCACTGCTAAGCAAATTTGGGATACACTGCAAGTGGCTCACGAAGGAACTACTCAGGTGAAGAGATCTAGAGGAACCCTACTGTACTCTCAGTATGAGAACTTTGCTATGAAGGAAGGAGAAACCATTCAAGAGATGTACACAAGGTTCACTACACTGACAAATCAGCTAAAATCTCTTGGAAAGATTATTCCTAAAGAAGAAAGAGTCGAGAAGATATTGACTAGGGTTTTGTCTATCACTTGGGAGAGAAAGATCAGTGCCATCCAGGAATCAAAGAATATTTCCACTCTCCCATTGGATGAAATTAATTAGAAATCTCACTGCTTATGAACTTAGGAGACAAACCATGAATATGGATGTACCTAAGAAGGAAAGGAGCTTGGCACTCAAAATCTTTGAAGGTTCTGATTTGGAAGATGATGAAATGGCCATGGTCACCAAAGACTTCAAGAAGTACCTGAGGAGAGGAAAGGGTTCTTCAAGAAGTGAAAGCTACAACAAGTCAAAATCTCCCAAGAAGCAAACCAATGATGGCTGCTACAAGTGTGGAAAGACTGATCACCACATCAAGAATTGTCCTGTGGGAAATTGAATGGAAGAAGGAAAGAGTTGAATGAAGGAACGGGAAGAAGGAATAGTTTCAACACAATAAAAGCACCAACAAGGGATCAACCAAGGATATGGTCGCTGGTTGGGGAGAAATCTCAGATGATGATGATGATAATGAACAAGCACTTATGGCCCTTGGAGAATCTGATGAAGAAACATAGGGAAGTGTCCTTCATCTTAAAGGAAAAATTAATTTACTGTCTAAAGAAAGGCTATCTGAGCTGCTACTAGAGCTAATTGATGAATCTGATGATGCAAATAATGAAAATGGACATATGTCAAAAGAATATGTGGTTTTAGAAGCTAAGTGCAAAAACCTGGAACTTAGGGCTAGTGAAGGTGAAAGACAAAATGTTGTGTTAAAGAATTAGATTCATGAACTTGACACAACTGTCCTTAAACTTAGATCTAAAAATCTAAAACTTAAATTAGGAAACGGTAAACATACAACTGACCACACACAACTGACCACACACAACTCACTATGAAAGATGAGTTGTACAAAAGAGATGAGCAGGTAAGAATCCTAATGAAGGATCTAAGCAAGGTCAAGCATGATCCAGACAGAACTTGTAAATGTAACAGCTCCTTCGATGCACTTTCGTGGATACAAGAACACTATAGCAGCAACAGAAGAGGACTTGGCTTTGGGAACCTTGCACCTAAGTGGGATCCCAAAAGAAAGTACCTCACATTTCTTGAGAACAAGATTCGCACACACTGTGGAAAAATTGGTCACTATAAAAGTGAATGCAATGCAAAAGAGAAGGCAAGTCAAAAGAACAAAGAATTTATTCAAGGGAAGAATAGGCTACCAAGTTGGGATAAAAAGAATTTGATTCATCAATTTTCCTATAAAAGGGACCCAAACTAGATTAACGACCCGACCGGTCATTTTGTTTTCTAGAACTCCGTTTCCCTAAATAAGACTTCCTGTATTTGCTTTTACGGATTTATAACTCGCGAGGATGGTTTGTTCGGGATTTGGAGGAGTTCGGGTTTAAATGGAATACTTGATTCCTTAGGTTGGCTTCAGTCAACATTTTGAGTAAATGACCTCAGAATAAGGATTTGACGGTTCCAATAGGTCCGTATGATGATTTTGGACTTGGGCGTATGTTCGGATCAGGTTTTGGATGAACCGAGAGCGTTTTGGCGCCTATTAGTGAAAGTTGGTTTTTTTGAAGATTTAGAAGTTCTTTAAATTTGGTTCGGAGCGGGTTTTGGTGATATCGAGGTCAAAAAGGAACTCCGAGACTGGAAGTAGTTCCCTAATGTCATTTGAGCTTGCACGTAAAATTTGGTGTCATTCCGAGTAGTTGAGTACGTTTCGATGCATTGGAAGTAAATTGAAGAACTTGAAGTTCTTAAGTTTGATTCAATTGGTTTTAGGGTGTGATTCTTAGTTTTAAGGTTGTTTCAGTGTTTCGAGAGTTCGATCGAGTCCGTTTAATAATTCCAAACTTGTTGGTACGTTCGGGCAGGGCCCTGCGGGCCCTGAGCGTCAATCGGGTGAGGCTCGGACCAAGTTGGAAATTTGGAGCAGGAGCTGAAGCTCCAACAACTGTCATAATTGCACCCGTGCTTGTCCAGCCACATGAGCAAGCTTGCAGAAGCGAGCCAAAATATGCAGAAGCAGCCCAACATGGGCTGCCCAATCATCGCAGATGCGGAAGAGGGACCGCACCTGCGAAAGAGCAGGTGCGTTGGCAGTGATCGAAGAAGCGGCTTGAGCCGCAGGAGTGGCCTTTTAGCGGCCGAAGCGGGGCCCTAGAAGTGCGACCCCGCCTGCATAAGCGAAACCAGCCAGCCTTAGGCTCCTCCGCAGAAGCAGACCTTTGACCGCAAAAGCGGTCCCGTAGAAGTGGAAGACCCTCTGCAGGTGCAGAAATCGCAGAAGGCAGAACCTTCATTTAATACAGAACTTAGGCATTTTTGACTCATTTTATTCCATTGTTGGGCTATTCTTGGAGCTCTTAGAGAGGGTATTTCACCCAACACTTTGAGGTAAGTTATTCCTACCCAATGCGAGTTAAATACATAGTTTATGGTTAGATTATAACATGTAAATTGGTTGAAGTCATGGATTTAGGTGAAAACCTAGTGTTTTGATAAAGATAAGATTTTACCACAAAAATGATTACGAAACTTTGTGAAAATCATATATTTATGTTCCTAAGGTTATGATTTTGGTATTGTATACATGATTACGGCTAGTATTCGTTGATTCCGTTTGACTTTGCTTCATTGGTAAATTTCTAAATCTTTTAACAAATGAAGAATTATTATCTACTTAGTATTATTTTTTTAAATGGGAAATCACTAGTTTGATCAGTGTTGGCTTGCCTAGCAATGGTTTTGGGCCATCACAACCTATGATGCAATAGGGTCGTGACAACATGGTATCAGAGCACTAGGTTCACGTAGGTCTCACAAGTTATGGACAAACCTGGTAGAGTCTTGTGGATCGGTACAGATACGTCTATACTTAGCTTCGAAAGGCAATAGGGTCTTAAGAAACTACTCTATTCATCTCCTATCGTGTAGTTGAGGGTATACTAAGTTCCTTTCTTTTATTCTCTCACTGATGGTGACAACGTGCGTAGCAGACGTTCCTGAATCGGGAGGAGCTACTCCACCCATTGCTAGAGGCTGAGCTAGAGGCCAGGGGAGGGTACCGGCCTGAGGTAGGGGAGGAGGACGTCTTAGAGTAGCGCCAGTTGCACCACCAGCGGATCCAGTAGATAATCCCATTATTGAAGAGTAGGGAGAGTTGCCCGCAGCAGAGCCTGCCTAGTAGATTTCATGACAGCACCGGGCTTTCAGGAGGTCATCGGTCGTATGCTGCGATTCATGGATTCTATGACCCATGCTGGTTTATTTCCAGCAGACCCAGCCACATCCTAGGTGGGAGGGGGAGCACACACCCCTACTGCTCAGGCTTCTGGGCATGCAGCTACAGTGTATTAGACTCCGGGTACACTACCCACGGTGGGGCCCAACTACTTGCAGCGGTTGTACCTGAGCCTATACCAGTTGTGGCCGGCGAGCCGCAGAAGCTCTTGAAAAGATGGACTAGGCTACACCTTCCTGTATTAGGAGGTGAGCGATATGAGGACCCCCAAGACTTCATTGATAGGTGCAGGGACAGACTGCACAACATGAGGATATTAGAGTCGCGTGGGGTGGATTTCACTACTTTCCAGTTAGAGGGTAGGGCCCGCAGATGGTGGCAGTCTTATCTTCTCGGCAGGCCAGCGGGTTCTCCTCCCATGGATTGGGACCACTTTACGTGGATTTTCTTGGATAGGTATATTCCACCGTCCCAGAGGGAAGATTTTCGGTATCAGTTTGAGCAGCTCGAGCATGGTCAGATATTTGTGACCGATTATGAGGCGAGGTTTTCTGAGTTGTCTTTCCATGCACTTATGATACTTCTTACGGACATAGAGAAAGTGCAGAGATTTGTTGCAGGGTTGCACCCCAGTATTCGGGCTAGTATGGCTCAGAAGGTTGAGATATGTACTGATTATTAGCTAGTGGTAGAGATTCCTTGGAGGATTGAGGGCTACCGCTAGAGGGGTAGGGAGAAGATGCAGCAGGACAAGATGATCCGTTTCTCTGGAGAGTTCAGAGGTGCCCCGGTTAGTGGTGAAGGTCATTTTGGGAGGGGTCAGCCTAGCAAGCCCACATATCCAGCACCACCGCCACCTTCCCAAGGTGCTCCAATCCGACCCTATTTCAGTACCATGCCATAGAGTTCATACCGCCCGCCAGTCATTCAGGGTTTTTCTAGTGGATATTCAGGCCACCAGGGTCAGACTTTGGGACGTCAACCTATGGTACCGAGAGGTTGTTATGAGTGTGGAGATCTGGGTCACATGAAGAGAACCTAGCCCAGACTTTGGGGCAAGGCAGTACAACACGGTCATCAACCCGTGATTGTTGCAGCAGCTGTCTGGCTGCCCAGGGGTGGGGGACAGGCTGGTAGCGGTCGTCCTAGAGGTGGAGGCCAGGTAGAGGGAGGTCAGCCAGCTATTGTTCAATCAGGTGGAGGCCAGCCAACCGTTGCTCCAGCTAGATTCTATGCTTTTTCAGCTAGACCAGATGTAGTGGCCTCAGATGCCGTGATTGCACTTATTATTTTTGTGTGCGATAGGGATGCTTCAGTGTTATTTGATCCAGGATCTACCTATTCATATGTATCCTCTCTGTATTCTCATTTCTTGGATATTTCTCGTGAGTCCTTGGGTACTCCTATTTATGTGTCCACTCTTGTGGGCGATTTTGTGGTTATGGATTATATCTACCGGTCGTGTGTGGTCACATTCTGGGGTTACGATACTAGAGTGGACCTTTTATTACCTGATATGACCGACTTTGAGGTCATCCTAGGCATGGCTGGTTATCCCCATATCACGCGATCCTTGATTGTCATGCCAAGATTGTTACCTTAGGGATGCCAGAGTTACCGATATTGGAGTGGAAGGGTTCCTCTGTTAGTACAGCTAGTCAGTTCATCTCTTTTCCGAAGGCTCGACATATGGTCCAGAAGGGTTGTTTGGCTTATCTAGCTTATGTTCGGGACACCACCGCAGAGTCTCCGTTGATTGATTCAGTGCTAGTAGTTCGATAGTTCACCGATGTGTTTCCTTCTAAGCTTCTAGGCATGCCACCAGATCGTAACATTTATTTCTGTATTGATTCGGCTCCAGGTACCCAGCCTATTTCTATCCCACCGTACCGTATGGCTCGGAAAAAGTTGAAGGAGTTGAAGGAGCAGCTTAAGGAGTTTTTAGCAACGGGGTTTGTCAGACCAAGTGTCTCACCTTGGGGTCCACCAGTGTTATTTGTAAAGAAGAAAGATGGAACTATGCGGATGTGCATTGATTACCGCCAGTTAAACAAAGTTACCATCAAGAACAAGTACCCGTTGCCATGTATTGATGATCTATTTGACCAGTTGCAGGGTGCTAGGGTGTTCTCTAAGATCGACTTGAGATTGGGGTACCATCAGTTGAAGATCCGTGACTCATATGTTTCGAAGACTGCTTTCCGTACTAGATATGGCCATTATGAGTTTCTAGTGATTTCCTTCGGCTTGACTAATGCCCCAGCGGCATTTAGGGATTTGATGAATCGGGTGTTCAAGCTCTATATTGATTCCTTTGTTATTGTCTTCATTGATGACATCTTGATTTACTCACGTAGCCTAAGGGAGCACGAGCAGCATTTGAGAGTTGTGCTTCGGACATTGTGAGAGCAGAAGCTATATGCTAAGTTCTCCAAGTGTGAGTTTTTGCTAGTGTCTGTGTCATTCTTGGGGCATGTTGTATCAGGAGAGGGTATTAAGGTGGATCCCAAGAAGATTGAAGCAGTTCAGAGTTGGCCTCGTCCCACTTTGGTGACTAAGATCAGGAGTTTCTTGGGGTTAGCATGTTATTATCATCGATTTGTGCAGGGCTTTTCATCCATTGCAACACCTCTGACTAGATTGACGCAGAAGGGTGCTCCGTTTTATTGGTCTGATGATTGTGAGGCGAGCTTTCAGAAGCTCAAGACAGCTTTGACTACAACACTGGTTCTAGTGTTGTCTTTCGGTTCGGGGAAGTATACAGGGTATTGCAACGCTTCACGCGTTGGCTTGGGTTGCGTATTGATGTAGAATTAGCAAGTTATTTCGTATGTTTCACGTCAGCTGAAGATTCATGATAAGAATTACCATGTGCACGACCTAGAGTTAGCCGTGATTGTTCATGCTCTTAAGATATGGTGGCATTATCTATATAGAGTGTCATGTGAGGTTTATACTGATCATCGTAACTTACAACATTTGTTCAAGCAAGGGGATCTCAATTTGAGGTAACGTAGATGGCTTGAGTTACTGAAGGATTATGACATCACCATTCTTAATCATCCAAGCAAGGCAAATGTGGTCGCAGATGCCTTATGTAGGAAGGCAGAGAGTATGGGTAGCTTGGAGTTTATTTGAGCGGAAGAGAGGCCACTAGCTTTGGACATTCAATCCTTGGCTAACAGACTAGTGAGGTTGGACATTTCAGAACCCAGTCGAGTTCTTGCATGTGTTGTTGCCCAGTCTTCACTATTGGAGAAGATGAAGACTCGATAGTTTGATGATCTGCACTTGGCAGTTCTCAGAGAGACGGTACTACAGGGTGGGGCCAAGGAGGTTTCTATTGGCGAGGATGGTGTTCTACGAATTCAGGGTCGTCTATGTGTTCCTAATGTCGATGGCTTGAGAAGGAAGATTCTAGAGGAGGTAGATAGTTCTTGGTATTCCATTCATGCAGGTGCTACTAAGATGTATCGAGACCTGAGACAACATTATTGGTGGCGACGGATGAAGAAAGACATAGTTGAGTATGTAGCTAAGTGCCTAAATTGCCAGCAGGTTAAGTATGAGAACCAGAGGCCAGGTGGTCTACTCCAGCAGATGACTATACAGAGTGGAAATAGGAGCGCATTACTATGGACTTCATAGTTGGGTTGCTGCGGACCTTGCGGAAGTTTGATGCAGTCAGGGTCATTGTCAACAGGTTGACAAATTCAACACACTTCATTCCGGTTGTGACTGCTTATACTTCAGAAAGGTTGGCCCAGATTTATATTCGGGAGATAGTTTGGTTGCACGGTGTGCCTGTTTCCATCATATCAGATAGAGGCCCTCAGTTCACTTCACATTCTGGAGCCGTATAGAGTGAGTTGGGGACCCGTGTAGAGCTCAGCACAGCATTTCATACAGAGACCTACGGGCAGTCGGAACGGACAGCTCAGATCTTGGAGGACATGCTTAGAGCATGTGGGATTGTCTTTAGAGGGCAGCGAGATCAGTTCTTGCCTTTGACCAAGATTGTTTACAACAACAGTTATCAGTCCAGCATCTAGATGGCTCTATTTGAGGCTTTGTATGGTCAACGATGTCGTTCTCCCATCGGGTGGTTTGAGCCCGGTGAGGCTGAGTTATATGGTACTTATTTGGTAAAGGATGCCTTGGAAAAGGTAAAGATGATTCAGGAGCGACTCCGCACAGCAGACTCCAAATAGAAAAGTTACGCGAATCTGAAGGCGCGTGATGTATCATTTATGGTCGAGGAGAAGGTTCTCCTGAATGTCTCGCCCATGTAGGGTATTATGAGATTCGGGAAGAAGGGCAAACTAAGCCCCAGGTTTATAGGCCCATTTGAGGTGTTGAGGCGAGTTAGGGAGGTTGCTTATGAGCTTGCTTTACCTCCCAGCCTATCAGGGGTTCATCCGGTTTTTCACGTGTCTATGATCCGGAGGTATCACGTCAACTAGTCACATGTGTTAGACATTAGCACTAATCAGTTAGATGAGAGCCTAGATTACGAGGAGGAGCCACTTGCCAATGTTGCTAGACAGGATCGCCAGTTGAGATCCAAGAGGATTTTTGTGGTAAAGGTTCCGTGGAGGGGTCAACCAGTCGAGGAGGCGACCTGGGATTCCGAGGAGGACATGCGAGGCAGATATCCACACTTATTAAGCACTTCAGCTATGAATCTAAACCCATTCGAGGATGAACATTTGTTTAAGAGGTGGAGAATATAACGACCTGACCACTCATTTTCCTTTATAGAACCCCGTTCCCCTAAATAAGACTCCCCGTACTTGCATTTACTGATTTATGACTTGTGGGGATAGTTTGTTCGGGATTTGGAGGAGTTCGGGTTTAATCAGAACACTTGGTTCCTTAAGGCTGGCTTAAAAGACCAAGTTTGACTTAGGTCAACATTTTGAGTAAACGACCTCGGACTCGGGATTTGACAACTCCAATGGGTTCGTATGATGATTTCGGACTTCGACGTATGTTCGGATCGGGTTTCGGATGACCTGGGAGCGTTATGGCACCTATTAGTGAAAGTTGGTTCCTTGAAGATTTTAAAAGTTCTTTAAATTTGGTTTGGAGCGGGTTTCGGTGATATCAGGTCCAAATGGAACTCCGAGACAGGGAATAGTTTTGTAGTGTCATTTAAGACTTGCACGCAAAATTTGGTGTCATTCCGAGTAGTTTGAGTACGTTTCGGCGCATTGGAAGTAAATAGAAGAACTTGAAGTTCTTAAGTTTGATTCAATTGGTTTTAGGTGATTTTTAGTTTTCAGGTTGTTTCGAGCGTTCCGAGAGTTCGAGCGAGTCTGTTTCATGATTCAAACTTGTTGGTACGTTTGGGCGTGGCCCAGGGGGCCCAGAGCGTCAATCGAACGAGGCTCGGACCAAGTTTGAAATTTGGAGCAAGAGCTGCTGCTGTCATAGTCACACCTGCGCCTGGCCAGCCGCAAGTGCGAGCTCGTAGAAGCGAGCCAAAGGATGTAGAAGCGGCCCAACATAGGCTGCCCAGTCATTGCAGATGCGGAAGAGGGACCGCACATGCGAAAGCGCAGGTGCGTTGGCATTGATCTCAGAAGCGACAAACGAGGCTGCAGAAGCGGAACCCTGCTCGCTGAACCAAAACCAGCCAGCCTTGGCCTCCTCCACAAAAGTGAACCTTTGATTGCAGAAGCGGAAGACCCTCCGCAGGTGCAGAAATCGCAGAAGGCAGAACCTTCATTTAATACGGGACTTAGGCATTTTTGACTCATTTTATTCCATTGTTGGGCAATTCATGGAGCTCTTAGGGAGGGGATTTCACCCAACACTTTGAGGTAAGTAATCCCTACACAATGTGAGTTAAATACATAGTTTATGGGTAGATTATAACATGTGAATAGGTAAAAAGCATGTGTTTAGGTGAAAACCTAGGGGTTTTGATTAAATGAGATTTTACCACGAAAATAATTATGAAACTTTGTGAAAATCATATATTTATATTCCTAAGGTTATGGGTAACAATTTCCTTCGAAAACGGAATTCGGGCGCGTGAGCCTGGGGATGGATGTTAGGAATCTTGCATTTTGGATTGGGTAATCACTTTTATAGTTAGAATATAAACTTTTGAATATATATTGATTTGTTTTTAAACTATTTGAATAGTTTTGGATTGTTCGGATCCGATTTGAGGGTTTGAGCGCATTCTTGAGTTTTGAAGTAGTCTTTAATTGTTGGGCTACGTACGCACGGAGTGACGAGAGTCAGTACGTTGCTACTATTCGTGATTATGTCCAGGTAGTTTTAAGTTTACACCATGCTTTGTCGACAGCGTTATTGATTATATTTGCTAATTGTAACAAATGGAATTAAGTTGAGGATTTCCAAGGATTTAAAGGCTTCAAGTTGAATTGTCTTTATTTCTAAAAGAATCAAGAAAGGGTTATGATTTAATGATAAATTTATATTTGACCGCGTCGCACGTGTGATCCGCGAGCGGGGTTATTCCCTAAATTTATTGGTAAATTTCTATCCTTTAACAAATGAAGAATTATTATCCATTTAGTAATTTATTTAAATGGGAAATCAATAGTTTGATCAGTGTTGGCTTGCCTAGCAATGGTGTTGGGCGCCATTACAACCTATGATGGAATTAGGTCGTGACATTTGGGTTCCTAAGACCAACACCTGATTTTCTTTTGCAGGTCCAAGTGAAGGGAAGTATCCAAATATGGTACATGGATAGTATCTGCTCAAAGCATATAACAGGAAGCAAGAACCAGTTCCTTTCACTTGAGGACCTTAAAGGAGGTAATATCTCATTGGAAATGGGAAGAAAGATGAGATCATTGGGGTTGGAAAGGTTGGTAAGGCTGATTCTCACTCTATTGAGAATGTTTACTTGATAGATGGAATGAAGTATAGTTTGATAAGTGCATCACAATTGTGTGATAGAGGTAATATGGTAGCGTTCTGTAACGACCCGACCGGTCGTTTTGAACTCTAGCACTCCGTTCAGCAGCCTGAGGCCGTGAGCAGCTTCATTTCAGGTATTATGACTTGTGCGCGTGGTAGGAATTGAATTTCGGGAAGTCCAGAGTTGATTTGGAAAGAGAATTCTCATGTCGGAAGCTTAAAGTTGAAAGAATGAACTAGGATTGGAATTTTGAGTAAACAACCTCGGAATCGGGATCTGAAGGCTCCAGCGGGTTCGTATGACGATTTCGAACGTGGGCGTATGCCCGGATCAGGTTTTGGATAACCCGGGAGCATTTTGGCGCCTATTGTGGAAGTTAGCATTTTAGAAGAAATTTCATAAGTTTGGCTTGAAGTGCATTTCAGTGTTATCGATGTCCGTTTGGGAATCGAAGTCTGTGAATAGCTCCGTATGGTGATTCTGGAGTTGGGAGCGCGATCGGAAGTGAATTCGGAGGTCTGTAGGCCATTTTGGAGTCATTTGGCTTAAGATAGAAATTTGAAGGATTTGAGAAGTTTGACCGGAAGTTGAATTTTTGATATCGGGGTCGGAATCCGGTTCCGGAAGTTGGAATAGGTCCGTAATGTCGAATATGACTGGTACGCAAAATTTGAGGTCAATCGGACGTGATTTGATAGGTTTAAACATCGGAAATAGAAGTTTGAATTTTTGAAGTTCATTGAGTTTGGATTGGAGGTCGATTCATGATTTTAGCGTTGTTTGATGTGATTGAGGCCCCGAGCGAGTCCGTAATGTGTTTTGGGATTGGTTGGTACGTTTGGTTGGGGTCCCGGGGGCCTCGGGTGGATTCCGGGTGGTTAACGGATCGAAATTTGGATTTTTGGACAGCTGAAGGAATCTGGTTGCTGGTATTTTTGCTTCTGCAGTGGGTTGACCGCAGAAGCGGCACTGCAGAAGCGGACAGGGAGCCGCAGAGGCGGGTTTTGGTCCAAGGCTTGAGGACCGCAGATGCGGTCAAGGTACCGCATGTGATGACCCAAAATGTCATCTTTAAATTAAATAATCATCTCAGTGTTTTAAGACCTTGAAAAGCTCCATCAATAATTCCTCGACTTGCGTGCGCAGCCCATATAATTTTCTGGAAGGTTTTTGTATGAAAAATGGATTAAATTATGAATTAGAGCTTTAAAACTCAACTGAGTTGACTTCGGTCAACATTTTGAGCAAACGAACCTGGATCCAAGTTTGACCATTCCGGTAGTTCCGTATCGTAATTTTGGACTTAGGAGCATGTTCGGATTTGGATTTGGAAGTCCGAAGAACAATTCGGCGCATTTTGGCGAAAGTTGGAAAATAGAAGATTTTTGGAAAAGTTTGACCGAGAGTTGACTTTTTGATATCGGGGTCGGAATCCAGTTCTGAAAATTTTCATAGTTTCGTTTTGTCATTTATGACTTGTGTGCAAAATTTGAAGTCATTCCGGATTGATTTGATATGTTTCGGCGCAAAATGTAGAAGTTGGAAGATTCGAAAACTCATAATTCGATTCGATGCGCGATTCGTAATTTCGGTGTTGTTTGACGTGGTTTGAAGCATTGATTAAGTTTGTATTGTATTTTGGGACATGTTGGTATAATTGGTTAAGGTCCCGAGGGCCTCGGGTGGATTTCGGAAGGTTAACGGAATGGAAATCGGACAAAAAGGGTTGCTGAAATTTTCTGCAGAAGCTGTCTTGGACAGCAACTATGCAATCGTGGAGTCTATTTTGGAAGCTTATATCTCGAAATCTATAAGGAATCTGTAAATGTGTAAAACATAAAAGTTGT
>NW_017670727.1:462233-479685 GCF_001879085.1 Nicotiana attenuata | reverse complement strand
AAGTTCTAACCATGGTTAAGATCTGGTTTTAGTAAATTAAATATATACTGTTTGATATTAAAATGTGGCTTGTCCTACTCAATTATGTAAGAACTTTAAGAAATGGAGAAAATAGAGGAAGTATCAAAATCTGTATGCTTGCCTAAGAGCAATGGAGGTCTTAGTATAAAGGGTTGCAGGTTGGCAAAGTTGTGGCAACTAGTGGAGAATAAAGACTCGTTATGGGTGAAATGAGTCCATTGGAATCTCTATATAAAGCAAGCTCCTTTCATATGGAACACAAGCCCCCTCAAGGATGCAGTTGGTACTGGAAGAAGTTAAACTCTGTTAAAAGATACCATGTGATAGTTTATACGAGTCCACCAACTGTATAGAAAACCTGGTCCTATATCAGTTCTCTCAGTTGCTAACTACTGAAACAGTATGTAAATGAGGACACAAATTTTACGTGAAAAAAATCCCAACTCAAGGGGACAAAAAATCACAACCTACAACTGTAGGATTTCAAACTTCACTAGATTGTATCTACACTATTACAAGCTACTTTGTAATGACTCTATTACAAAGACTTCAATAACTCTAACTTGTAATACACTTATCACAAAGTCATTTTGTCATTTCAGTAGTTACAAAGACTTCAACCTATGACTAACTTCTAAGTCACAACACAAACTCAGATGATTTATGATTTTGAGTTTCCTAAAACAAAGCTTCTAAGAAAGCAAGATAGGAGTTACAATGAAGAACAAAAAAAAAAACAGATTACAACTCAACTAAGGACAACCATAAACTATAGTGAAACTGGTCCGTAGTAGAGTTGTCACTTGTTCTTGACACACTTGTGACTTCAATGCTGGAAACAGATCTTCATTGCTTGAGAGATATCACTAATGCTCAAGTGAATATATTGTTGCCTTACACCATGTTATTATGCTTCAAAAGACATCCCAAGGATGATGTCTGTTTGACTCAAAAGTTAACGAGATTACTTTATAAGCTGAAAAACAATCAAAAGTAGGAAAAGGGTAAATCGTAATCAAATATAATAATCCTAGAGATGCAAAGATGATAATATTGTTTGTAGATCTAGTATTGCAAAGTGATAATATAACTCAATAAGATATGTTCATTTGAAGTAGAGATAGAGAGAGAAAGCTAGAAAAAATGAGATAGTTGTCTTATATCAGATGCCTTTTTTTACAATGTGAGGGTCTCCTTTATATAATAAGAGACCCTCCTCGAAAAGAATCAAAAATGTTTACAAAGACAGGTAAACGTCTCCCTAGTGAAGACACTGAGTCCTAAACGATGTCGCTTTTGTCCCCACGGCCGAGTCGTACCCGCTACGTTAGTCGGCGTAACACTCACTGGGCGTACCCACTGCATAGAGATGCTGAGGGTCAAAATTTGACCCTATACAGTTAGTCCCTCCGCTCGTTGGAGACGCATTCGGTGGGCGTCTTCGATGGGCGGAAATGTGAACCTCAGCTTAGGAGAATTGACCTCGACCCGGGGCGGCAATATGAACAGGTGAAATATATGACGTTGTTTGAGCCACTGACGCGTGGCTTTCCTTTTTGGAATGACGTCATTGCCTGTTATGCATCATTATTTATATTTGCCCCCGAGGCGGGTTCAGAGGATGAGTGACATTTTGGTTTCCCGCGCACGCTTTGAAATCATGACTCTTCGATTTCTGCGCAACTTATCCCATAAGTAGGAGAGAGGTTCGATTCGATTCAACTTTCAAGCCTTCGGAAAAGCATTTTCCGATATACTCCTTTGTCTTTCTTTCCTGTAATCGTTATTTCGCGAGGGACTCTCCCACTTCTGTTGAAACCACACTTCCTATCGTCAGTGCTTCATTTCTTACGCAGTATAATCATGACAAAACGTGGACAGAGTAGTAAAAAGGCCAAAGATAATGCCCCGTCTAGGGTTCCGCCCATCTTCCGGTGGTTGAAGGGAAAAGGCGGAGAAGGCCCTTGTTCCTCTCAGCGTTAGACAACGTCCTTCCGAAGAGAGATGCATGTCCGCAGGGATTTTCCAACCAAAAGCCCAGACCTTCCCTGGGAGCACAGCGTTTATTACAATCCCATTTAGATGATCTGCGAGAGACGCACCATATTCCGGACCACGTGGAAATGGTTCCGGCCGCGGACGGACTATGTCAATGTGCATCGGCCTGGATATTGCACATTCTATGAGTACCCGTTCTTGATCGGTTACAATCTTCCAATCTACCCTCTGATGGAGGAGCTTTGCCGTTTTTATAATGTGTGTCCGGCCCAGCTCACTCCTTATACCTGAAGGTGTGCCGTATTGTGACCACTTATGCATCCAGGGCTGAGTGCAGCGTCTCTCGGTCCACCACCCTCTTACAGTTATTCAGCCCTGGTTACCTGAGGGGTACCATGCTGCCAGTTTAAAAGGTCGTGGCACAAGGGGCTTGGTTGAGTTAAAAGCCGGATAACAAGCCCAACCGCCGCTTTTGGCGTAAATATTTCTACATCAGGACGAGCACCTCGGTGTCGAATCCCGAAGGTTCCCGAAATATGGAATCCAGAACGTAAGTATTTCTACTCATAGAATCTAGGACTGCTTGCGCTTTTTGACCATACGCCTTTTGATTTTCTTTGCTTTTCTCCTTTTTTTATTCGCAGCGAGGGCTTCTCCACCCAGTTCATTGATGACATTAAATCATGGGTGGAAAGAATAATACCTTATGCGGAGGAATGCCGTACCTGGGCTGATTTCTTCAACAGTACGGCCCGTCAGGTAATTCTTTGGCTACGATTTGGGAATTCCTACGTTCTTATTTCCTGACTTATTTGCGTTGGCAGGTCGGACGCCCCTAAGAAGAAGAAAAAGAACGTCGTCACCTCACCTTGGGGCGGGACTGATTCTGAAGACGGATACATACCCTGTGGTTCCCCCAGTGATGGCGCTGCGGAGGTTCCTCAACCGCTGCCCGTGGCGCGTCCACGAGGGGAGCGACTCCTTCAACGCCATCCCCACGGGCTGTGGAGGAGAGACTTCTAAGAGCGAGGAGCCGCCGGAAAGGAAAAGACGTCGGTTGATAACCGGCAAGGGGATAGCCACAGAGGATGAGGGGGCGAGCGAGCCCCATCGAGAGTCAAGGCCATTTTTATGGCAGATGCCATCCGTTCGTCGGAGGTCGGCTCCCCAAGGGGGGCGGTTCTCGACGCCAGCCCCAACACACATTTGGAGAGCGGCTCGTCGGCTGCCGTTGGAGAAGTGTGATTGATACCGAGAGGGTGGGGCCCTAAGCCGCCCAAGGCGGATGCAGATGCATTAACGCGGGGTCCGCCCCGTGTGGGGATGACGGCAGGTAGATCCAACCGCCTAATTCTGATCCCAGGAGGGTATAACCTGTTGCAACACAGCGAGCAGGCCGCAACGGAATATGACCCTGCTATGTGCGGCCGATGAGCGTGAACGTTACAAGGGTTAGCGACGGGAACTATCCCTGAGGGTTGCCGGCGCGGCCTTCAGGTATTTTCATTTTCTTTATGTACCGTTAAAGTAAATTTTGATGCATACTGACTTGCCTTTCTCCTTTTCCTTTTTTTTAGACTCTCATATTGGAGATAGAAGAGGGGCGAGCGCAAAGGAAGGCAGCCACTTGAACAGGTGGTAAAGAAATATCGACCGGGTGTCCGGTCAAGCATCAGGGAGCTGGCGGACGCTACTCAAGCAGGAACCCGCGAATTTTGGGTTTTCCGTTGAGGGTTGTGGAGCAGTGTGGAGGCCCAGCTAAAACGGAGGGTGGCCGAGTTGGGAGCAAATCGACGAGCAGCTGATGAAACGCCTGGCGCGGAAATTGAGCTGGAGACTCTTCTCTAGTCTAAGGAAGAAGAGTTTGGAGGTTGGTTCCGGTGGGCAGTAGCGGCGGAAGGCTGCTGATTTGCGATCAAGGTTTGCCGCTTTGAACCACCGAACTCGACGCCAAGGCGGCTGAAGATTGAAGTCCTCAAGCGGACTGCTGCACCAAGGCGCTGATGAGAGATGCGCATCGTGAGGCGCATGACATGTGGGCATATGACGAGGCCAGAGGGTCGTATTCGAGGAGTTCTTAGCCTGTGGTCGAGCTACTTGAGGCGGAGGTTCAGGAGCACGGCGCATAGCCCATTGTCGCCCGTGAAATTTGTGGGCTATAGTTCTGATTCCCCAGACCGGAGCGGGCTATAACTCCGAAGACGTATTAACGTCTAGAATCCGGCTCTTGGGATCTCTGCGGCCTATCAGCCTGAGGACGCGGCTGGACGAGATGGGCGGTTCCGAACGGGAGGCGGTGAACAGAATGGCGAAAGCCCCTTAGCTTGTATTCATTTTTGTTTTGCTGTATTTGAGATGTAAATGGTCCTTTTGTACATTGTATTTTGGATGATAAAGGAAGTTGAATACTTTGCTGTTATTCTTTTCTTTTTGGTACCTTATGTTTCGGCCTTAATATTGTTGATGGTTCTTAGCGTGTGCGCAAACTTACGGCTGTCGTCAAGTCGTTTACTCACCGTTAGTCGAATTTAGGTCGACCGTTGGGGCGATTGGCCTTAGCCATAATATAATGATGGCCTTAGCACAATGTAGGCGACTTCGGACTGTCGTCAAGTCAAATTTTACTCACCATTGTCGAATCTAGTCGGACCGTTGGCGGCGATGTCCTTAGCCCATAATATAGTTTATGGCCTTAGCCATGTAGGCGACTTCGACTTGTCGTCGGCGTCGTTTTACTCACCGTAGTCAAATCTAGGTGACCCGTTGGCGCGATGTCCCTTAGCCATAACTATAGTTGATGGCCTTAGGCCATTGTAGGCGACTTCGACTGTCGTCGAGTCTTGTTACTCACCGTGTCGAATCTAGGTCGACGTTGGCGGCGATGGCTTTAGCCATAATTAATAATGATGGTGGCCATTAGCCATGTAGGCGACTTGCGACTGTCGTCAGAGGTTATTTGCCTGTCGTCGTCGAGCTGGGTCGACTTATAGTGTTGATGCTTTGCCAATAATATTCATTTATGGCCTTAGTATTATATTCCTCTTATGGCCTTAGCCAGATGTTACGTTACTTCGACTGTCGTCGAGTTACTCCCTGCCGTCATAGTCGAGCTAGGTTGACCTTATCGGCTGTACGATTGGCACTAAGCCATTATATTCGTCTATGGCCTTAAACCAATGTACGTGAACTTCGACTGTTCGTCGAGTTATTGCGTACAGTCGACTTGGGTCGACTTTATCGGTCGTCGATGGCCTAGCCATGTATATCGTTGATGGCCTTAGCCATAACGTCGTTGGAGATGGCCGTGGCCTTTTACGCGTGAGATTTGGCCGTAGCCGTTCATACATGGAGATGGCCGTGCCTTTCATACATTGAGAAGCCGTAGCACTTTCATACATTGAAGATGCCGTAGCCTTTCATACATTTGAGAGATGGCCGTAGCCTTTCATACATTGGAGATGGTCGTTAGCCTTTCATACCATCGGAGATGGCCCGTAGCCTTTCATTACATTGGAGATCAAGCTTAGTCCAGTCCCTTATCATGCTTCGGCCTGGAGCCGTAAGGAGAGGTTGATATGATAAACTTGTTTCGCAAAATATCTCCAAGTGTCCCTCTGCCGGCCTCGTTAAAAACCTCCCGAGAAAACCCAATTGGACAAACTCGGGTAAGGGAAAAGAGTACGACTCGGGGGACGCCTTTCAGAAGTGGAAATACTTGAGGTGAGTAACGCTTCCAGTTTTGGAGCGTTTTCCCTTCCATTGTTTCCAACTGGAATGCGCCTTTGCTGCTTACTTGCTTGTGATTTTTGTAGGGTCCTTCCCAGTGAGTGCCCAGTTTCCCTTCACTTGGTCTTTGGATGCCAATGTCTTGGCTTTAAGGACATTAATCTCCCACCTTGAGGTCCATATTTTGGCTCTCTTGTCTGTAGTATCTCTCGACCTTGTTGCTTTTGGGCCACCATTCTGATATGGCCTCATTTCTCTCTTTCCTCAGCTTCGTCCGAAGCGTCTTGGAGCCTGTTGTGTGTCATTTTCTATTCCACTGATGTGTGAATATCTTAGGCTTGGCTTCGCCGACCTCGACGGTATACCGCGTTCGTTCGATAGACCAGCGAGTACGGTGTTTCCCCTGTGCTGGCATTTGGGTGTATGTGTCCTGTGTGCCCACAACACTTCGAGTAGCAGTTCGGGCCAAGCCCTTTCGTCCTCGAGTTCTTCTTTAGTATGTTAATATTATTTGTGGAGGATTTGCTTGGCGTTAGGTGGCAGTGATATGTCGTGAAAAGTATCCTTCTTATCTCTCTCTTTTAGAATAATGAATATTTCCTCTTAAATGTTGATACTTCCTCTATTTTCTCCATCTCTGCACCAAAAATATTTTTAATTCGATGATGCCCAAAATTATTTACTCCCAAAAATCCTGTCAGCAGAGAAAACTTATCAAATTCAAACAATGGAAATCAAGTACTGCTAATATCGTTAGACTAATTATATACGTTAAGATAACCGCAAGATTGACATTGACTTATGATCCAGAGTAACTGAACAGCGTTTTTTTCACATGGACAACTAATAAATGACAGAACATCTATTCAAATAACTTCTGTTTGTTGGTCCATAAGAGGCTTCATTTCCTCCTCCAAACTTTTTTGTCAAACTATATCCTTCAGTTTCTTCTAGAGGACTTCAGAGAAAGATGACTAGTCTTTTTGACATGCTAATATCAATTAAGAAAAACCCCATCAGAAAAAGGCCACCAAGAGTACATTCCTTAAGCTGTTAGAACTAAGAAACTGAATGCCTTCCTTTTCTTGAAGGTGTAGACTTAGCTTCTTCCAAGTTAGCAGATCCAAGATCCTCTCGGACGAATCTATCCACTATTCTCCCCTTGTCCCCCTTTGTTCGACCATATTTTCAAGAAGATCCTCTTCGACATGAGCAAACATTTCATTCTACTCCATGGCAGCCTAGTCTTTATGGCTCTAGTCTTGATATCGCCATTAACTTTGTCGTTTGTTCCTCCATTTCCCATTCTTATGGCTGCAAGCTCTCCTCTCAAGGCCCTAAGTTCTTCTGCAGAGGCTGCAACATCCCAATCTTCTTCTATATTTGCTGTTGCAGAGCTTGAACTTCCATATAAAGCACTGTTAAGGTCCCTAATAGCTTTCGACAGATCCGGAGTACTGCTCCCACACAAGGCATTAGCCCTGACTGGCTCGAAAAAGAGCACGAAGGGGAAGCCTCTTGTTTTGCACAGCATGCATACAAGCATCCACCGAGAGCTTCTTACAGTCCATCAGCTTACAAATTCTCTTCCTCTCACTATTGCTGATTCCAGGTTGCTCCTTAAGGTATATCAATTGCGCGATAGATACCATCATGACCGGGTCGAGGAAAATCAGATACCATCTCTGCTAGACCAACAAATGCTGACAAAGGGAGATTAGGATCTTTCGCAATTTTTGGTAAGGCATCCATCTACTAGCTTTGCCACCATCAATTTTGAAGCTTCTGATAAAATCCCTGGATTTCGCATCTTCTGAATTTCATCTCCATCTTCTAGCTGAGGTTCAGAATCCTTATCTCGCATCATAAAAACTTCTAGTAATTTATGGACGACATGGACATCATACATGGTTCCTTCCCCATTTGAGGCTCGAATCAAAAGATCATTTACAGAAGCCTCCTGCAAATTCTGCCCTATTCTTTTAACTAGTTCTACCTTTGCAATACCAAGTGAAATTAATGCTCTCAGCAGTTTTAACAAGAAACTACAAGAGACACAACCTTCCTCAGAGGGCAACAGCCATACAATCGTATCCAATATTGCTCGACATTTGGAGACATCATTGAACTAGAACACACCTTTACTAAGCCTGGAAACCTTCTATAAGCATAAGCTTTCACAGCTTCTCCAATTACTTAAGAAGAAACAACGCCTTTGTTTTTTATAGTGACAATTACCTGCTTATATAAATCTACTTCAAGCTCACTTAAGTCCTCACCCATACCAATCTTTTGGCACCATGCGGCTTCTAATACCATTCAAGTTAGGATCATTTCCGTTCTCTTCTGGAAGCTTTTTCGTATCGGGCCAATCCACTCTCTTGGGTGCTATAGCATCAATGCAGTGGCTGATCAACTTCAGTTCTTCACACAAACGCGACTGAGACTTAGTAGTTTGAAGAACTGTTATTGAATCTTTCCAGCTTCGGAAAATAAGGTTTCCTTTCTCAATAGCTTCTTCAGTTTAGCAGTCATGCCGTAACAAAACTTGGCACATATTTCAAAGGCATTAGGTCCTCCAGGAATGTCATGAATGTGAACTTCATCACAATTTGCTTCACTTGCATTAGCAACCAGCTTTTGCAAAGAGGTACTCTTGGACAGAAGAGAAAATTTGTGCAAGTAAACCTTTACATCTCCGACATTAGCCGTGATGTCCGAGGCCAACTCAGAAGCAACATATCTGAGTTCATTCAACAAAGTTGTAGTATATAAATTGATTGCTGCGTGTCTCTCCTCCCGTCGATATATCTGCTTCCCCTTCATTACTCATGCTTACCAGATTATATCTCCAAACTCGTCTATTCCTATGAGCATATCATCAGCCCAATTGACCTCCTGTTGGTAGTTGGACCAGTCATTAACTTGATGTTGATCAGCTGCTTGACATATTGTTGCTGGTTGTACTGTTGTGCAGTAATCTTCATCAGGTCCATGCAACATAGCTTCGATTACTTTTGGAACATCTTGTTCCTCCATATTTACCCCATGATTTTTCTTTGATCTTATATTCTTCTTGATTCGGCACACAACAATATCCTCCTTAGCAATATTGTTTTCTCTACAGAAATCATCCCCCACGGAATATTCTTTCATCAGCCAAATTTTATTGTGCTCTCCTTCTTTACTACTAGTTTGAAACTTGAAACATCTTCTAAACCCAACCACAGTTCCCTTACCATTCTTGATAGGATCAATACCTGTTTGGCCTTTCCATGTCCTGTTGGCGCAAGTTCGACGAACCCTTGTATGTTCACTCTTCTGCTTCTTCAACCGAGTAAAAATATAGCGAACCTTCTCTTCGGGATGATCAGAAGCTCCAAATATCTCCCATGGTGGTTGGTCTCCATAGATATCGGCAAGTTGGAAATTAGGGCATTCACTCGGCAAAGGCTCGCCCTTAAGGAACCTTTTAAGAAAGTTGATCAACTCTGCTTCAGTAGGGTGAAAGCGAACACCCATGGTACGACGGCGTGCAGCTGGTACAGTCAACATGGTATATATGGTCGTCTCTTTTTCTTGCTTATAGAGAAACACAAGAATGAGACAATAGTAATTGCCGCAATATGCAAAGACAAGAAGTTCTGTTCTCTCAAGTTCGAAGACAAGAACTATGAAAGAAAATCCTAAAAGAATGGCGGAAGTTAATTGATGTGAATGCTGTAGTGGACTATTTATAGATATCTGATCAGGTTAATTCCAACAACGAAAATTTAGGAAACAAATTTATAGGAGAGAAAAGAAGTGTTGATTTCTGCGGAAGGTTAAACTTGGGACTCAAGTTAGTTTTTCCCTAATCTTTATATACAATGCGTAATTTTTTTCACAATTGAACTAATTAACAGTTGTGAAAATTAACAGAAAATATAGTTTCCTGTTTTTTCTCTTGGATAGTAGTTTCCAGTTTGGTCTAGAACCCTAAATCTAACAGATTTTTTGAAGTGGGCTGTTTAAGTTCAACAGAAGAAAAGAAATCAATGGGCAATTTACGTACTTCCCTCTTTTTGATCATTTACAAGTTTTTACTTTAACTATATTCAACTAATGCGTTAAATAGAGGAAATTTCTGAATTAACAATTTCTTTTACAAGAAATGGAAAAGCTAGTTAATTTACCCCAACGTAAACTAGAAAAAAGTAGCTGTAAATTTCAGAGTTTAACATCATCCATACGCTTCTTGAAACACCCTTTTCTTGGAATTAACTTGACTCAATATGCATTTTCATCTTATTTGCTAGCGCATTTTCACCTTAATTATTATTACTACTTAATCATGCATGATAAAGTTTGGTATAAATATTGGGTGCGAATAAGCTTTTACCATCATACATAGGTAACTTAAATCCTTCTATATATTAATGGTACGGTATTGTTACACTAATATTAATTAAATCCTTCAATATATAACAATATTATTACACTAATGCTAAATTGTTCATGAAACCTTTTGTATACGGTAGAAATCGGGGCTACCCGATTTCGTAGGCTCGAGGATCACCTTAAGAGCGAGTCCGAAATTGGTTGGGTCCGAGCCCAATGGCAGACTTCGAGATCACAGTGTTCGATGAATATTGAGGCCGAGCGTGACCAGCCTCGAGATAATGCCGTTGTGGTTTTGTAACAGAAAAGGCGAGATTCTCGCAATGGCCCGAAGATCAAGGCGTAAATCGCGGAACGGATTTGTATGAACTCGTACTAGGCGGTTAGACAGCTGTAAAATTAGATTTCCTTACTAAAGACGGAAATGTACCTTATTTAGGAACTCCCCCCCCCCCCCTATTTTATAAAGAGGAGCCCAATCATTTGTAAAGATCATCTAATCATTGGCAAAGAATATACTCTCTACTTTTCGCTCATTGTTCATCAGAATTGTCCTTTAACTTTATTGTTCTTGCTTCTTTTTTTCTTGATTTGATTTACCTATTTCCTTCATTTATACTTTATACTTCTTGTTTATTAATTGGTATTGAATTAAATCACATATCTTAAAAATTACAAATCAAATTTAATTGTTACTCGTATTTTCGAGGTAAACAGTTTGGCGCCCACTGTGGGGCTAAAGATAATAGTGATTATTTAAGTACTGATTCTGATAACACACGTTATTTTCACACTTGTTCTTGTCAAGATTTTTTGTTCTCAGGATTAAACATGTCAAACTCGCAAAACGCACCTGTTCGCAACAACGAAGGTCTTGGATTTCATGGGGAAAACAACAATGTAGGGGTCGGTGTACCACCAATAAACCCTGGGGAAGTGCCAAATATGGAACCAGTTGACGTTACTTCACACATTGCACTGAATGCGGATTTAGGCACGAACCCCGGAGGGAGTGTACTGAGAGAAGCCCAATCTGGGGGACAAGGAACACAAGGTATAGGAAATGGGGGAGTCGGCCTCCAAGTGATATTCAAGATGCTGCAAGCTCAACAGATTGCCATCGCTCAACTTCAGAGTCAGAATAAAACTCTGAGTATAGTTACACTAGAAAACACTCTACGTGCTGAACTGGCGCCAGAGAGGTCAAACGAAAATGGCTCGGGGACTGACCCTACCATTATAAGGATGCTTGAAGAGCTCACCAAGAGGATCGAGTCCGGAGAAAGGAAGATTGAGGACAATGACAAAAAAATGAAGACTTATAACTCCCGTGGCGATCAGATACCGGGAGCTCCCCCGATCTTGAAGGGATTGGATGCCAATAAATTCGTACATAGGTCGTTCCCTCCGAGTGCGGCTCCGAAGCCCATCCCAAAGAAGTTCTATATGCCCGATACCTAAATATAACGGAACCTCTAACCCAAATGAACACGTTACTTCTTACACGTGCGCCATAAAGGGAAACAACTTGGAAGATGACGTAATCGAGTCTGTACTGCTGAAGAAGTTCGGAGAGACTCTATCGACGTGTGCCTTAATATGGTATCATAACTTACCCCCTAATTCTATTGATTTGCCTCCGATCACCGATGAGTGGGTTGTTCAAGGTATCACTCAAGGTCTCAACACTTGGAGTTCCATAGCTTCACAGCGCTTGAAGCAAAGTTTAATCGAGTACCCGGTTGTCACTTCGGCCGATGTACATAATCGGTATCAGTCGAAGATTAGGGTCGAGGATGATAAACTAGGGACTCCTTCGGGGTCCGTTCCTAGCAGGACCCCGGATAGGATCAAAAGGGACATCAATCGAGAGCCAAGGTCGAATAGAGATCGATATCAACCATACAGCGGAGACCATAGAGGCTGCGATTCTGGGCAAAGCTTCGCACGAAATGAGAGGCGAATTGATCGAGGTCAAATTTCATGAGGGCTTGATGCCAAGGAAGATCACGTTAAGTATCCAAGGTCCGAATAATGGTACGAACCCAGTCTAATCCTTTCTATTTTTTCGACTAACCCTTATAGGCTATCGACAAGGATTGGCACGAAGCTTCGGATCTTATAGCACGTGCTGCACTCTTTTTCCCTTAGGCCTGTTTTTGTCCCAAATGGGTTTTCCCGACAAGGGCTATCTTAACCCGATTTCGAGCAAACTCTCACTCGGGGACTATCTATGAAGCCTAAGGGCTAACTTTATTTTGAGTTCAAGCAAATCCTCACTCGATCTTAAAAGCCCAAGGGCTATCTTAACCCAAGTGCAAGCATATCTCGAACACTCGGGGACTACCTACTCGAGTAATCTAAGTTCGAAATAATAAGACCTCAAAGAGGCACCCCCGATATACAGGCCAAGTCCATCACACTCGGGGACTAACATTTCGAACAAGTTCGAAGTGTTATCGAGAAACAAGTCCAAAAGACATACCCGAAGGCTACGACCATATCAAAGACCACGGTCATATAAAATGGCAACGACCGAAATAATGCGGCTCGGAGACGTTCGACTTCCGCCGTAAAGTAAAGGCCTTCAAACACTTTGAATAACCGGTTAAATCAGGCTACCCTCGGCAAAAGCAAATGATAAAGGGCTTCTACAAAATCAGTCCTCGAGTAATTTAAAGGCTTCGATAACATCAGCCTTCGAAAAAGCCTCAAGAGGTATTCGATTATCGTTACACAAACGAATTACAAATAAGGTTCCGATCGGTTGAACCTTCGGAACACCCAACGGGTACAAAAAACACATGCTAAGGCATAGAAAACTTTTCTTAAAGTCTTTTAGCCGAAAAGAGGTAAAAATTATAGCTGTTTTTAGAGGCCGAATCGGCCCAACTCAAAGACCCTAAGGGACGACCTAAAAGAGCCTAAGGGCCGATCTAAAGAGCCTCAGGGCCAATATAAAAAAGCCTAAGGGCTAACTTTATTTCGAGTTCGAGCAAATCCTCACTCGATCATAGAAACCCAAGGGCTACCTTAACCTGAGTTCGAGCAAACTCTCACTCGGGGACTATCTATAAAAGCCTAAGGACTAACTTCACTTCGAGTTCGAGCAAACCTTCACTCGGGGACTATCTAAAAAGCCCAAAGGCTAACTTTATTTTGAGTTCAAACAAATCTTCACTCAACTATAAAGCCCAAAGGCTACCTTACCTCATCGATTGTAGAGTCTAAGAGCTACTCAAACCCAAGTTCAAACGGCCATCCAGGGTCCATTGATCAGAAACGTTTGAGAGCAGTACTTATTGTCGGTCATTACCATCTCAAACTTTGGACATTCAAAGGGAATTTTATGCTAAGGCACTTTGACCCGCACAAAAGGGTAACAGATTCAGAATCCATGGAAGGAAAAAAGCTTTGTATAAACTTTTTACAAGGACTACAGGTCACGATCAAGAGTTCCTCGCAAGGGCCGATCAGCCTCAGAAGCAAAAATTTACGAAGAACACGAAGCCTAAGCAGCACGATCCTTATCGGCAGAAGTGCCTTCACCCTCAGAATCTTCTCCACCGCCGAACTCACTAGAGTGCTTGAAGTCTTCCTCGGGAAAGGCCGGCTTCCAAGCTTTCATTTCCTCAGTCACTTGATGATGTCGTGGCAAATGGGGGTAAATATCAAGGACTCAATTCGTTTCTTGTCGTTATACTCCAAAAAATGAGGGGACTATCTGTATACGGTAGAAATCGGGGCTACCCGATGTTGTAGGCTCGAGGATAACCTTAAGAGCGAGTCCGAAATAGACTGGGTCCGAGCCCAATGGCAGAGTTCGAAGCTCGAAGATCAGAGTGTTCGATGAATATTGAGTCGAGCGTGACCAACCTCGAGATAATACTGTTGTGGTTTTGTAGTAGAAAAGGCGAGATTCCCGCAATGGCCCAAAGATCAAGGCGTAAATCCCGAAATGGATTTGTACGAACTCGTACTAGGCGGTTAGACAACTGTCAAATTAGATTCCTTAAAGACGGAAATGTACCTTATTTAGGACACCCCTCTATTATATAAAGAGGAGCCCAATCATTTGTAAAGATCATCTAATCATTGCATAAAGATTAATTGGCTTACCTAGCAGATTGGGTTAGGTGCCGTCACGACTAGTTGGATTTGGATCGTGACAAAGTATAAGTAGGAACCAAAAGCATAGAGTAAGTTCGACACTTCCTGGCATGACCCATTGGACACCAAAAATACTAAGGAACATTAATCAAATTTGCCTTGTGAAGATGCGACGAAGCAGTATGTGATTGACAGCTTCATTAGGCTCCTCACAAAGGAATCTTCTGCTACACATAGATAGGCCTTTCTTCTGTAATTTATCTTGAGTTAAAAAAGCTTCACAAGTAGTAATACAAGTGAACTAAGCAGCTCTTGAGGGTGCGATTGTAATCTTTCTTGGCCAACTAACGTGAGAACCCTCTCAATTCTTCAGTAGACTTTTGTAGCATGCATAAACAGTAAACTTGTAAAGAAAAAATATTTTAATATCTCAAAAACAATATTTACAATTATGTCTAGGTTCATTATTTTAATATAATATAAATTGGTCTTGATAGAAATGTAACTGATGGAATATTTTTCAATTACAAATTTGATTTTAACGGTTTGGCAATTGATAGCTTTCAATGGCTTTACGTTTTGGCATCTAATACATTTAATGACTTTGACGTTTTGGCCTTGAGCCTTAATGGCTTTAACGCTCATCAGATCCATTTACTTTTGGAATATATATAAATATATCTTCTTGTGTACATTTGAAAGTGTGTGTGAAAGACTTCTTCTTTTCTTTTGTCCTCGATTTTCTTTTATACAATCTTTGTTGTTTCTGCTCCTAGTTATACTAGAAGAGCTTGTTGAATCCTGTGGGATACGCCTAATTTTATTCATCACGGTGTGGGCGAAATATCCTTAAGGACAGTGTCTTTGACACGCCTCAAGCTAAACCTTTATTCTCCATAATCAACCAATATTTTTCCAACAATCTTAAGGATATTTACACGTAGTTATTATGGAGAATAACGCTGCCAATGTTGCTGTTGATGCTACTACATCGGCTGCACCAACTGTTTCTGTTGAATTCCATCACCAATTAACTATGCCAAACCTTTTCCTAATGTTTCGAAAATTGAGGTTTTTGGTGTAGATAATTTTAAGCGCTGGCAGGAACGCGTGCATTCTATTTTGGATATGCATGGAGTTGCTTTTGCACTTACTGATCCTAAGCCAACTGAATCAACTTGCATTCAGATGGATCAATGGGTTCATGCTAATAAGGTATGTAGACATACTATAATTTCTACTCTTTCTAACGAATTATTCGATGTCTACGTTTCCTACAAGGAGGCAAAAGAAATTTGGGAGTCAATGATAACAAAGTACACTGCTGAAGATGCTACTAAACAAAAGTTTGTAATTAGAAACTAGTACAAGTGGGAGATGACGGAGGACAAGGACATAACTGCACAAATCAACGAATATCACTGTCACACCTCCTTTTTACTCTACTACACCCCGTGAAGGGTATAATACAAGGAGTTTTTCCAATTAAAGGACAATCAAAACGGGATTCGTTTATTAAGAAGTTCAGAGTCGCCACTTGGGAGATTTATGGTGTCCCAAGTCACCGGTTTGAATCCCGAATCGAGGAAAGGGTTTGACTCTGTATTAACAGTCGCGAACCAGAAATCCGGGTAAGGAATTCTGTTAACCCGAGAGAAGGGGTTAGGCACTCCCGAGTTCCGTGGTTCTAGCACGGTCGCTCAACTGCTATATTCGGCAAGAAGCTGGTTTTAATACATGTTTAGCCTATGGTGCAATTTTAGAATTGTTTAACCGCTTTTAATTGAATTTTTTAAGAAAGTGAACGTTGTTTGAAAACGTGTTTTTGGATCACGTCACATGAAATGCACCCGTATCCTCGACACATTTTTATTCAACGTTTTGGGATTTGGATTTGGGTTGCATGAAATGTACACCCGTATTTAGGAAAGTAAGATTATTAAAAAGCACGCCTAAAGCGACTAACGTGTTATTATCTTTGCGGGAGGCCGTGAAAATTCGCTAAACGGCACGTCCCGAATTCTAAGTATTTTAATATAAGCATTTAATGAGGGCCCCGCAATTTATATGTTTTGTGCGGCGAGGCTCGTCTCATTTTATTTAAGGGCCATACTAGAGCAAGCTATAATTTTCTATTTAATTTTGTCTCTAAAGAATCCTAATTAATCAATTTTATCAGTTGCTATTATTTAAAGTGATCAAGGAGTTTGGGCTTCAAGTTCAAGTCCACATTTGAAAAGAGACGGACCTCTTAGTTCAAACATGCCACTTAACGAGAAAGTCCAAATTAACTTCATCTTCAGTATTGCCACATTAACCTCATCTTTAATATTCATTTAGGCCCAAATCTATAATTCAATTTTAAGGTCACCAATTCCGATATTGGATCAGTGTTCTTAGTATATTGGGCTCGAAACCAGCCCATGGAGAAAGAAAAATCAGCTCAGCTTTGTTCGTAAAGCTGTCCAAAGTTTGGGCCTTAGAACAAGCCCAAATCGGATGCCAACTGGAGCTAGGACTCAGGATCGAGTCCCCACATCGTTTAATTAATAACTGAAGTATGCAATCGACCAAATGTATCCAAATGCTAACAATGGAGCAACACACATACAAACAGTCTTTGAAATCAACCTTAATTATTCAAATGGACAATTATATGAGATTCTGCCAATGACATGATTTTTAAAATAATTAGAGATTCAATTTGAAAACTATAACTGCATGTAACCTTAATTTTCCAAGGCCTCAAATTGAGCTGGAATAATGACATTAGAAATTTAAACTCCCATGAAAATCTCATACTAGCAAGGACTATAGAATTGACCTTTTACACTCGTGATTTCAAGCATCAGTAATCAACAGAAATGTTCACAACTACGAATGGCTTTAAAACTGGCCTGAACATTATTACAAATACAGCTCTTAAGTAATTCTTTGAATTGTAACTACTTTCAGACAAATCCAAGGACTCACACAGAATTCTGACAATACCAGGTGCAAATCTTAAAAACCAACCAAACATAGAAGAGTCTCAACTCTGATTATCGACTCAGGTTACTTGGCAGCTTGAACTAACAGGCATACTGTGAAACAACCTGGAATCAATGTGCTACACCTCAAGCTATACATAAGTGAGGCTTGGATGTTTGATGCTTTGAGAAGACTAGATCTAACGTAAATAAACTGAAGCTAACAAACATATAGCTCTTCCCACGCT
>NW_017670727.1:456893-461688 GCF_001879085.1 Nicotiana attenuata | reverse complement strand
TTTCTAGGTTTTTCAGCTCTCAATTCTCTCGATTTTCAGCTCTTCAATTCTTCTCCCACCGTTTTTTTTTTTGAAAAGCAAGATAATGTGCCTTTATAGGCAAGCAAAGTAGGGCAGATATTTGGTTCTGATTTTGCACTTTAGCCCTCTTGTAATTTTCCTTTTTGCCTAGATATCCTCTAGTTAGTGACTTTCTACCCAAGTTAACTAGCCAAAAGCCTGAAATTGGCTAGAAACCCCTGCTAGAACATTCCTATTTCAGTTATGAAAAGATTCTCTAACCTAGACTACCCAAACTACCCCTCAACGCCCTGTTTATTACCCCTTGAAACCTATGAGTCGACTAGCCAATCTGAATGGGCTACAGACCCTGAATTGAGTCCTAATTGGGCCTGGTGTTACCTAGAAATCAATCTGACCCAAACTCTTTTACACAGAACCCAAACAAGCAGCTAAAATGAAAACAAAATCTGATGAACCAACCCAACTAAAACATCACTGTATTAATTTAAAGCCCATTACCGTATAACAAAACTCAAATCAAACACGCAAAGTTCAAACCACTGGTTCCTAAAATTAACAGAAATTATCACTAATCAGAACTGAACACTGAATAAAGTAAAAAAACTAGCAAATAGCAATCCTAAATCAATACTAATCATTATACTAACATGACTCGATCTTAATGACACCTTCAAAACAGCAAAAGAAAAATAGATAAAAAAAACAAGAGAGAGAACGGAAGGGGACAGTGATGAACATTGAAACAAGACGGGAAAGAATGAGAGAAACAATGGAAATACCCACAAGGCAGGCGGACGAGGCTTGACGAACTTCAAACAAACTTCGATTTGATCCGAAATCGGCATCAATCGAGTGTTCTCGTCGAGAACAAACGACCAATGGCAATTTCAGCCACAATCGCTTTCTGAAACTCAAAGATTTGGAGAAATTTTACCTCTCGTCCTTCCTTCTTTTAGATCCAGATTTTATTCCCATTTAGTGGAGATTTAAGGGGTTATGGTGATGGTTTGAAGGTCAAAGGTGGGCGAGGGTCGCATGGTTGGCTTTGGGTGGTGTTTGGAGCTTTTCTGCGGTAAAAATGGCGGACCTAGGGTTGAGAGAGGTGGAAGAGACGAGGAAGATGAGCGATGAAGCACTGAAGAGTCTGTCTCTGAAGAAAGTTCGGACATATTAATGGTAATGAGCAATGGAATCCTGGTCGTTGGATAAGATGTAATGGAGGGCCAAGATTAATTTAATTGACTGGAACTAGAAACGTTGTCGTTTAAGTCAAAGACGGGCTGGACCAGGGTAAGTTTGGGCCAATTGGGGCGGGTGTTTGGGGGAAAACACATTGGGCTTGGGTGGAATTAACACAGCCCAAATTCTGACCCTTTCTACTCATTTGTTTTCAATTCTTTTTCCTTTTTCATTTTCCTAAATTCCTTTGTTTCAAGATTAAATAAAAACCTAAAAATACTAATTAATCCTAACTAATTGCCACAATTAACAAATTAAAGAAAAATTAACTCACAAATCACAAATTAGAATTAAAGGTGCCAGATGACTATTTTTTTGTGATTTTCCTTTTTCCCTTTTTATAAAATGACCTAGTTACTCAACTAGTCCTAAAATGCAAAGTTAAATCCTAAATGCAAAAATGCAAGATATTTTTGATTTTTTATGAATTAAAATGCACAGACAAAATGCAAACAATTAACATATAATGCCACAAAAATCCACAAAATTGTAAGCACTGCGAGAAATTATTTTGTTTTGAACTTATAGGAGTAATTCATATAGGGCAAAAATCACGTGCTCACAGGCCATATGTGAGGAGGCTTTCAGGCCTCGAGTGTGATGTGAGGAGGCTTTCAGGCCTCGAGTGTGATGTGAGAAGGCTTTCAGGCCTTATGTTATATGCCACGAGGTGGCTTGATATTGCGCTTGGACCGTAAGGGGCCCCTCCCGGAGTCTGCACACCCCCAGTGAGCGCCGTCGACGATATATGGATCGGGCTGCACGCCGCAGCGAGATGTGGATCAGGCTGCACGCCGTAGCGGTTACTATATGATACTGTTCTGAGAGTGATCTGAGAGAGAGAGCCCGAGGGGCTGAGAGTGTTTCTGAGAGTGAGCCCGAGGGGCTGGTATTGTTTTGAGATATTGCCCGAGGGGCGAACTTTTATGTGCTCATCTTGCATATTTACTTGCCTTTTTACCTGTGATACTGCGGTATTTGTGCCCGAGGGGCGGATTTTCTGTGCTTATCGGCACTAACTGTTTTGAAATCATTTCGTAACTGTTGAAAAGATTATTTTCAAAAGAGATTTAAACTGAGCCAAGATATTTCCAAAGATTTCACAGTTTCACCGTTTTCTCAAAGGATTGTACCCTGCTTCTATACAGCATGATGGTTTGCTTTACGTGATTTCTTACTGCTCAGTTGTTATTTACCTTTATTACTCACTGAGTTGGAGTACTCACTTTACTCCCTGCACCTCGTGTGCAGATGCAGGTATCTATTCACCCGGTAGCGGGTTTTGGCCGATCAGAGGCAGAGTTATATGAGTTAAAGAGGTGACTGCCAGCGTTCGCAGCACCGTGTTTCTCTCTTTGATCATTATTCCGGTTTTGTATATTTTAGACCTTGTAGTGGATTTACATTCTGATATATGCCCGTGACTTGTGACACCCCGATTAGGGCTGTTTGGGGTTGTAATCCCGCTAATTAATATTATTAAGTCATATTTTAGCTGTTTATTCATGTTTAAATTATTTTTGAAAAGACGAGTTGGGTTAGTTGGCTGGCCTTGCCTTCACGGGAGGCGCCATCACGACCAGTGCGGGGTTTGGGTCGTGACAAGTTGGTATCAGAGCCTAGGTTACTAGGTCTCACGAGTCATGAGCAGGTTTAGTAGAGTCTCGTGGATCGGTACGGACACGTCTGTATTTATCCTCGAGAGGCTGCAGAACCTTTAGGAAAACTTCACATTCATGGAATTCTTATCGTGCGTCCTTGATTCAGCTTGAAAAGTAACTCTTAAAATTTCCTTCCACGCGTTTATATGCGTGCATGAGCGCTCAGTATCAGATGTGCCTTGATGGTTTGTGATTCCCTGATCGAGGGGCGAGATGTGATCTCTGTGAGTTTGATGTTGGTCCAATCTAAAGGACTTGAGGCCGGATCTTTGCCTATGGCTTGAGCACCGAGGTGCTGATTGTGTGAGCAAGTGTTTTGAACTTACATGTTCGATATTGTCCCTATTAGTGGGAGTGACGGCTGGATAGCTACGTGATGAGTATGTTAGTACTGAGAGATGTATCTGTATGACTTGGAAATGACAAGGAAGGGTTGCAGGATGATAGGTGAACTATTAAGTGTATAATTTTCATTGTGATTGGATGTGTAGCTCCGAGTTATGGGCGCGTGAAGAATCTTTTCGTGTCTCCTAGTTGGGGGTGAAGTAAATTTCATATTGCGGTATGAGTTCAGACTCAGGAAGGCTAAATGGCTGTGTAATGTGTATGACGGTGGAAGCTATACGGAAATGTTATAGTGAGGTGAAGCAGGTGGGCTATCTCCTGCGGAGTGTTCTAAAGTGGTGTGATCCTTATGTGTATGTTAGAAGATCTCATGTGTAATTGAAGGGTACGTGTTGAAATTTGAAATCTCGGGTCGCTTAGGAGAGTGGGCTCAACTGTTACGGGGATGAATGCGATATTTGCAGAAGATTTACAGTACTTGATGATCTGTGTTTTCACAAACTTATAAAAGATTTGAGTTTAATCTCGCTATGGTATTGTGGCATCAATAGAGTAAAAGTGTTATGAGTTATTGAGCGTATCTTGATCTATGGCTTCGAGCCAAGTGGAGGAGTCTGCTGTGAGCAGTTGATTGCACGGTTAGGTGCTATGTTGGTTCCAGTTTGGGCATGCGAGTGAATTATCTATGGCTAGAGTGAAGGAAAATTTTGACAAAGGTTATATTATGCTTCATAGAGCATGAGAATCACGGAATGTCTAGAGTGTTGTTGGTAAAGGATGCTCGGCGCATAGAGCAGGAAGTTGCTTGGTTGTATTGGGATGAGGATTCATTTTGCGGTATCGGAGTGCCAATGAGGCCGGGTGGTTCTGTTCGATAGGTCAGTAAGTTGCAGTTTGAATAAGAGTGAATGACTTGCGAGGATGGCTCTAGTATGTTCAAGATCCTACAGGGAACAATCGGGTATTTTAAAGTTGCATGTGTGGTTAGAAACTGTGTTTTCATTGAATGAGGTTCAGATTTGTGGTATTTCTATGTGAATTATGGGATTCTATGTATCAGTATCAGGAAAGTAAAGGTAACGGACTTAGATTCGCAGGAATTTCTTCAGAGTAAAGTATTCTGGAATGTGGTGTTTATGGGAATATTTGAGAGAGTATTCAGCGGCTTATGGGCCTTAGTCAACGTGGAGTTATGTTTGGGTCTCGTGAGGTAAACCTGGGTTGAGAGATTGTGGTACTACAGCAAGAGGGAGCATCAAGTTGGAAATGAATCAGAAGGAAATTTAGATAGATGAAGTAGCTTGATAGTAGACCGAATCGGTATAGTAAGGATATGATCAATTCTTTGTATGTGTTCGAGGTAATGGGTTCTTACAGGTATTTCGCAGCAATGCTCATGGGTTTTGATGGCTTGCTTAGCTTGGTCTAGTTAGAAGGATTCAGTCCTGGCAGTTTAATTTGTGCAAATGGAATTGGGAGAGTTCTGTTGATCCTACCGTGGTTGGAGAGGTGCATTTTCTACGAAT